>NW_026731750.1:0-110000 GCF_028476545.2 Physella acuta | reverse complement strand
ATATATTTATAAGATAGACAGGAAGGACCACGAAAATTAAAAGATGGACTGGAAGAAACTTGACAATTAAAAGATAGACTAGAAGAAACTTGACAATTAAAAGATGGACTGGAAGAAACTCGACAATTAAAAGATGGACTGGAAGAAACGTGACAATTAAAAGATGGACTGGAAGAAACGTGACAATTAAAAGATGGACTGGAAGAAACTCGACAATTTAAAGATGGACTGGAAGAAACTCGACAATTAAAAGATGGACTGGAAGAAATTTGACAATTAAAAGATGGACTGGAAGAAACTCGACAATTTAAAGATGGACTGGAAGAAACTCGACAATTAAAAGATGGACTGGAAGAAATTTGACAATTAAAAGATGGACAGGAAGAAACTCGACAATTAAAAGATGGACTGGAAGAAACTCGACAATTAAAAGATGGACTGGAAGAAACTCGACAATTAAAAGATGGACTGGAAGAAACTCGACAATTAAAAGATGGACTGGAAGGACCACGACAACAGCGTGAATCGCGACAATGAAAAGATGGATATAAGGAACCTCTACACTTAAAAGCTGGTCTGAGACTGCTAGAACCTCAAAAGAAAATGACCAAAAGAACAGACCTATGCCCAGTACGGCTCTTACCCCACCAAACGTTACGCCCCCCCCCCCCCCTCCCACCCCACCCCGTGCCTCTCCTTCAATTGTCTTCTCTAGCCGGACGACACGTTTATTAATTTAGTCCCTGTTTGTCCTGTGGATTTGCCCGCCAGTACTCACTGTCCGCAAATATTTGGACTTGACACCCGGAAGTGGTCAATCGATGACGTAGGCCGACAGGAGGAAGGGGTGACGGGGATAGCTTCACCTTTGATCCGGCTATTGGAAACACGTCCCGTCTTCAATTGAAACTTGACTGCTGTTGGTTTTCTCGCTGACCTCTGGTCACTCGACTAGTTTTTTAAATCGAGTTTTTTTATTTTTTTATTTTTTATTTTACGTGAGTTGAGAGGAATGTTTATACAGTTGCATAGTGACAGAGGCGTAGCGACGGTGGGGGGGGGGGGGGGGGGGGAGTACATATGTCCCCGGGCGCCGACCTTAGGGGCCTAACACGGGTTGGAAAAATATATAATTAAAAGCTCATTTCAGCTGCAGTTTTGAATTATAAATATAAAAAAATATGTATGTACACACATACAGACATACATACATGCAATAATACACACACACACACACACATATATATATATATATATATATATATATATATATATATATATATATATACACACAAATTATATATATATATATATATATATATATATATATATATATATATATATATATATATATATATATATATATATATATATATATATATATAAACAAATTATATATATATATATATATATATATATATATATATATATATATATATATATATATATATATATATATATTACCGTGATGTTGGGTCTTAAAAATGTGGGATACCAGAGCCGGTGTCGCAATGCTGAGTTGAATGAACATTTAAAAATTGTATTTTATTTTGTTAACAAATATCGGATGGAAACTGGAGAATCTAATTACCGCCTGAATCATTTACATCGATATCCAAAGGACGCGTTGAGTTTCTAATTAAGTCGCCTTGTGGATACCGTCACGTTATCTGCTGTGTGGGTTAATCGCTTTTAATATCTCAGGTAATCTTAGTTGTCAGGGGGTCTCAAGGTGTGGGGATCAGGGTTCGGAGGTTTTAATATCTCATGTGATCTTAGGGGGGTCTAAAGGTGAGGGGATCAGGGGTCGGAGGTTTTATATCTCAGGTGATCTTAGGGGGGTCTCAAGGTGTGAGGATCGGGGGTCGAAGTTTTAATATCTCAGGTGATCTTAGGGGGGTCTCAAGGTGTGGGGATCAGGGGTCGGAGTTTTAATATCTCAGGTGATCTTAGGGGGGTCTCAAGGTGTGGGGATCAGGGGTCGGAGGTTTTAATATATAATGGGGAAAAGTTTGAAAAGTTTCGTATTGATGGTCTTTCTGAGACGTACGTCTAATTGACGTATAGATGGTCTAATTAAGACGTCTAATTGAAGAAGTGTGATGTTCTAATTGAGACGTCTAATGGTCGAAATTTGATAGTCTATTTGAGACTTCTTTTGATGGTCAATTCGAGATGTTTAGTGAATGAATGCAACAAAAACAGACATTGTGTCGTCAGTAGAGCAAACTGTCATCATGTAGGTGTGAAACTTCGCCTGGCTTAAAATAAGAACTGCTGGTTCTGATTTTAGAAATAGCTCAAATAAAAATTCTTTCGTTTTGTTTTTTACTATTTGAAAGATAAGTTGTAGATCTATATCACGTGATATCCATACTCCGGTGTCAATGGCTTATCTCATCACATTTGGTCGACCCAGTACGTGAAAGTTAAGGACAAATAGATAACTTAATGTATATATATATATATATATATATATATATATATATATATATATATATATATATATATATGTGTGTGTGTGTGTGTGTATGCGTACGTGTGTATGTATAAATATATTCTTATATAGTCTATAATTATTATCTATTTATAATATATATATATAAATATATATATATATATATATATATATATATATATATATATATATATATATATATATATATATATGTGTGTGTGTGTGTGTACATGCCTGTTACATGTCTATTACATGTTAACCAACCACACACATCCACACAGCCGTGTGGGCGTGTGTTCACTGGGTCACGTGGTAGCTACAGGTCACGTGTCTGTCTGTCCCCCAATTAGACGTCTAGAGTTATAAATAATTGATTACATTAGCTACCATTGTTTCTTGGAAGCTGCTTTTGAAAAAGTGAGCACTGGTTGGATTAGGTTTTTTTCCACAGTTCGATTCTGATCTGGTTGTATGTGGGACGGGGGTGTGGGGGGTGGTGGGGGGTCGACTTTGTTAAGGTTAGGTTGGGTTAAAGTAACGCTTGGTGCTTTACGGTGAGTGGTGTGTTGTAAGTACAGTTTCTGTGGGTGTTTTAAGCCGTATTTGGTGACTTAATTATAGTGTGGTGTCTTAATTAGTGTGTATTGCCACATTAACGAAGGGTTTCTTAATTAAAGATAGGGGCCCCATTAAATAAAAGGTGTCTTAGTTAGGGATTCTTTATGTAACAAAGGGTTGCCTTATATAACGAAGTTTACCTTAAGTAGCGAGGGGATCGTTATTAAATGTGTGTGCGATTTGATCTATATATGATTAGCGCCAGAATTATATTGTTAATTATTTGTTAAGAATACGATATGTTGTAATAATCTTAATTAGCTACATCTACATCGCTTTCTTACACTCTGCTAACTAGTTTTACAAACCCTGTTATCTAATTAATAAGCTCGCGTTAAATAATTATAAAGGGGAATAGACATAAAGCCCTTTTAGAATTTTACTCTTTTTCACTTTCTAGATATATAGAATTTAAACGGCGATCACTCTATCACACTCTAGAAAAATTTCAAAAAGCTAAACTCCAGCAATACCACACTCTTGCTACACTAAGGAGTCACTAAAGACGCCACTACTACCCTTTTATGGAGTCACACCCCTACCCCCTCACACAAGACGCCACCCCTACCCCCTCACACAAGACACCACCCCTACCCCCCTCACACAAGACGCCACCCCTACCCCCTCACACAAGACTCCACCCCTACCCCCTCACACAAGACGACACCCCTACCCCCTCACACAAGACGCCACCCCTACCCCCTCACACAAGACTCCACCCCTACCCCCTCACACAAGAAGCCCACCTACCCCCTCACACAAAACGCCACCCCTACCCCCTCACACAAGACGCCACCCCTACCCCCCTCACACAAGACGGCCCCCCCTACCCCCTCACACAAGACGCCACCCCTACCTCTCTCACACAAGACTCCACCCCTACCCCCTCACACAAGACGCCACCCCTACCCCCCTCACACAAGACGCCACCCCTACCACCTCACACAAGACGCCACCCCTACCCCCTCACACAAGACGACACCCCTACCCCCTCACACAAGACGCCACCCCTACCCCCTCACACAAGACGACACCCCTACCCCCTCACACAAGACGCCACCTCTACCCCCTTATACAAGACGACACCCCTACCCCCTCACACAAGACGCCACCCCTACCCCTCACACACGACGACATCTCTACCCCCTCACACAAGACGACATCCCTACCACCTCACACAAGACGCCACCCCTACCTCTCTCACACAAGACTCCACCCCTACCCCCTCACACAAGACGCCACCCCTACCCCCCTCACACAAGACGCCACCCCTACCACCTCACACAAGACGCCACCCCTACCCCCTCACACAAGACGACACCCCTAGCCCCTCACACAAGACGCCACCCCTACCCCCTCACACAAGACGACACCCCTACCCCCTCACACAAGACGCCACCCCTACCCCCCTCACATAAGACGCCACCCCCACCCCCTCACACAAGACTCCACCCCTACCCCCCTCACCCAAGACTCCACCCCTACCCCCTCACACAAGACGCCACCCCCCACCCCCTCACACAAGACGCCACCCCTACCCCCTCACACAAGACTCCATCCCTACCCCCTCACACAAGACGCCACCCCTACCCCCTCACACAAGAAACCACCCCCTACCCTCTCACACAAGACGCCACCCCCTACGCCCTCACACAAGACGACACCCCTACCTCCTCACACAAGACGACACCTCTACCCCCTTATACAAGACAACACCCCTACCCCCTCACACAAGACGCCACCCCTACCCCCCTCACACAAGACGACACCCCTACCCCCTCACACAAGACGCCACCTCTACCCCCTTATACAAGACGACACCCCTACCCCCTCACACAAGACGCCACCCCTACCCCCTCACACAAGACGCCACCCCTACCCCCTCACACAATACGACACCCCTACCCCCTCACACAAGACGCCACCTCTACCCCCTTATACAAGACGACACCCCTACCCCCTCACACAAGACGACACCCCTACCCCCTCACACAAGACGCCACCCCTACCCCCTCACACAAGACGCCACCCCTACCCCCTCACACAAGACGACACCCCTACCCCCTCACACAAGACGCCACCCCTACCCCCCTCACACAAGACGACACCCCTACCCCCTCACACAAGACGCCACCCCTACCCCCTCACACAAGACACCACCACTACCCCCCCACACAAGACGCCACCCCTACCCCCTCACACAAGACGCCACCCCTACCCCCTCACACAAGACTCCATCCCTACCCCCTCACACAAGACGCCACCCCTACCCCCTCACACAAGAAACCACCCCTACCCCCCCCCCCCCACACAAGACGACACCCCTACCCTCTCACACAAGACGCCACCCCTACCCCCTCACACAAGACGCCACCCCAACCCCCTTACACAAGACGACACCCCTACCCCCTAACACAAGACGCCACCCCTACCCCCTCACACAAGACGCCACCCCTACCCCCTCACACAAGACGCCACCCCTACCCCCCACACACAAGACTCCACCCCTACCCCCTCACACAAGACGCCACCCCTACCCCCTCACACAAGACGCCACCCCTACCCCCTCACAGACGCCACCCCTACCCCCTCACACAAGACGCCACCCCTACCCCCTCACACAAGACGCCACCCCTACCCCCTCACACAAGACGCCACCCCTACCACCTCACACAAGACGCCAACCCCTACCCCCTCACACAAGACGACACCCCTACCCCCTCACACAAGACGCCACCCCTACCCCCCCCCCCCCACACAAGACGCCACCCCTACCCTCCTCTCTCACACAAGACGCCACCCCTACCCCCTCACACAAGACGCCACCCCTACCCCCTCACACAAGACGCCACCCCTACCCCCTAACACAAGACGCCACCCCTACCCCCCCACACAAGACGCCACCCCTACCCCCACACACAAGACTCCACCCCTACCCCCTCACACAAGACGACACCCCTACCCTCCTCTCTCACACAAGACGCCACCCCTACCCTCCTCTCTCCCCACAAGACTCCACCCCTACCCCCTCACACAAGACGCCACCCCTACCCCCTCACACAAGACTCCACCCCTACCCGCACACAAGACGCCACCCCTACCCCCTCACAAGACTCCACCCCTACCCCCTCACACAAGACGCCACCCCTACCCCCTCACACAAGACGCCACCCCTACCCCCTCACACAAAAGACACCCCTACCCTCCTCTCTACCCACAAGACCACACCCCTACCCCCATCACACAAGACGACACCCCTACCCCCTCACACAAGACGCCACCCCTACCCCCTCACACAAGACGCCACCCCTACCCCCTCACACAAAAGACACCCCTACCCTCCTCTCTACCAACAAGACGCCACCCCTACCCCCTCACACAAGACGCCACCCCTACCCCCTCACACAAGACGACACCCCTACCTCCCCACACAAGACAACACCCCTACCCCCTCACACAAGACGCCACCCCTACCCCCTCACACAAAAGACACCCCTACCCTCCTCTCTACCCACAAGACGCCACCCCTACCCCCTCACACAAGACGCCACCCCCTACCCCCTCACACAAGACGCCACCCCTACCCCCTCACACAAAAGACACCCCTACCCTCCTCTCTCCCCACAAGACGCCACCCCTACCCCCTCACACAAGACTCCACCCCTACTATAACCTGGGATCATGCCAAAAGATGCCACCCTTTGCTCTCAGATCATGCAAGCCGCCAAAGACAACGCCCCCTCCGTTCTCTAGGTGTTATTCTCAACTTCCCCATTCACTTTGTGCATGACCTTTGTTTTCCCTCAGGGGGAAGGGTGGGTATTTTTTCCCCGGGAGTGCCGGGTGCCCTAACACCGCTCCACGCTTGATGCAGTCATTTCTTATGCATGACTTCATTCATAAAGAGACGGGCCAGTAAATGTACGAACTGGGTTCGATTCACCGGAAAACGGACAGATTTTTTTCATTTTTTCTACACGCACCAGTCATGAAACACCCAACACTGCTTGTGTAGGTCTTGTACAATACTTGACAGCCTGCATTATTTATAAAGATGAAAAAATTTTAGAAAAAAAAAAAAGAGAACTATGCCGAAAGATTTTTTAGTCTGAGTAGATCCGAGCATGCATCCATAAACAGGAAAAGGGTTTTACGGACTAAAGGTCAACTAGTCCAGCTATAAAAACAGAATTACATTATCGCTGTTTGCGTTACGCGGGTCAAACTATTGATAAAAATGGCAACGAAAAAAATGAGGATAATACTATTTGAAAATAGAGAGTGGTTTTTTAGTGTAAGTAATTTTTTTTATTTGAGAAAAATCCTTGAAAGTTATATTAATAGCATCAATTGTGCTATGATGCTGATATTATAACAATATTTTTTTCCTTAATCGATGTTTTTATGGCGAAGTGATGGAATTGACTTTTTTTTTATGCAGGGGTGGACTGGCCCGCCTGTCTATCGAAAAAATCTTGGTGGGCCCCCATGGAAAAAATCCAGGGTGGGCCCCCATGGAAAAAATCCAGGGTGGGCCCCCATGAAAAAAATCCAGGGTGGGCCCACATAAAAAAAATCCAGGGTGGGCCCCCATGGAAAAAATCCAGGGTGGGCCCCCATGAAAAAAATCCAGGGTGGGCCCACATGGAAAAAATCCAGGGTGGGCCCCCATGGAAAAAATCCAGGGTGGGCCCCCATGAAAAAAAATCCAGGGTGGGCCCCCATGGAAAAAATCCAGGGTGGGCCCCCATGAAAAAAATCCAGGGTGGGCCCACATGGAAAAAATCCAGGGTGGGGCCCCCATGGAAAAAATCCAGGGTGGGCCCCCATGAAAAAAATCCAGGGTGGGCCCCCATGAAAAAAAATCCAGGGTGGGCCCCCATGAAAAAAATCCAGGGTGGGCCCCCATGAAAAAATACCGGTGGGACCCCAAGAACGGTGATGTAATAGTCTTATTAGTGTTAAGATTTTTTTTTTTAAATTCGTTGGCAATGCTCCATTTTACCATTTCCATTCATTCATTCCAACGAGTAAAATTTAGGGTTTGATGGAGAAACAAAAGGGTACATTGAAAATTTGAAATTGGGGTTGAAGGCACATTTAACATCTTTAAGTCCTATGGGTGAATCCTTGTTTTAGTTATCTCCGTGTACAGACCAGGTGTGTAGAAGAATACTGAGTTCACTCAGTTATAATGGGTACCTGGCATAAGTGGACGAAATAAATGGCTATCAGGCGCTACAGCACTATACCTGTATATGTCTTGTATATACCTCCACAATCTAAACTCACATGTCCAGTAAAGTCATATAAACAACCACGGAAATCACAGTCACCCAGAGTCATTTCTACAACGTAATTATCTCCCATATGTGCTCATACCTCCCCCATCCCGCTAATCTCTTATATATTAAATCCGTCAAACAATCTTGTCTAATTTTAACGTTTCACCAGTTTAACAGCCCCTGGTCAAGCCCTTATCAAACAACTCACCTTGCCATTAACTCAGGTTTGTTGGTGCTCTCGGGAGTCCGCGCACTTTCCACCACTAAAACCAAATCTCGTCTCACCTAACTTTTTCACTGGCCGAGACTAGAGTTGAGGCTTTTAATCTAACGTCGTAAAAAAACCACGGTGAATCAAAGTAACAGCCAGGCAGATGTTACGAGGGTGTAAAACCCGCTGCTGGTAGGGGTGTTGGTGTGGAATAAAGATGAAGGGGGGTGTCGTTTTTTTTTTTTGGTGAATGGTCAATTTAGGTCAATTTTTATTCAGATAAATACATTTCATCACTTGGTTCCTTAGTGTTATAGCTTATAAGAGAATATTCATTTACAGTACTTGTATGTACTTTACATAATAACCGACGCGTCGATTGAACGGTTAAGTAAAAGATGTGTTTTTTTTTACGATGATTTACATTTAGGTTTGAATGGGGTCCTAAAGACGTGAAGTCTGCCGGTTGATCTACGGTCGCAAAACGCCGGCCGTGGCTGTTTCCGGTTTCTGATGTTGTGTCTTGTCGACCCGGTTCTCTTATACGTCCGCGCACGCCAACGCACGTGTGGACTGACGCCCCTTACCCCCTTTACCCCCCCCCCCCCCCCAACCGCTGATGTCGTGAGTATCGAGACTGTAGTACTCTTGACTTCGGGCTGTCTGAACTTTGATGTGCACAGCGTCCATTAGAAAATACCCCCACCCTCCTCTTCTCTTCTTACCATACCTCTTTCCATTAGCCTCTTCCCTCCATCACACACAACCTCCCCCCCCCCCCCCCCACTTTAATTCACTGCCAAGGAAACTTAAACTTGAGCACTCAGTTAAAACGACAGTACGTTCCCCTTCACGCTTTGGGCCCTATTAAAGTGTCGCCTTGCACATATTGCAATCCCGGTTCAGGGTTTTCCCGTTTATAGCCAGTTTCGACTTTCTCAGTCACGACCGATAACTGAGGCAATCACGAACGATAACCGTCGTGGGAGGAAAAAAGAGTTTTGTTAGAACATTTTCACATTAAAGAAATTACTTTTTTTTTTACTGGGGATTTAAAACTGAGGGTTTTCTAGGCCAAGCCTGATTTAGGTCAAGTTGCTTAAAGGATGAAAAAAATATATTTTCAACAATTGTAAAACAAAATGTTTTTAAAATACAAACTAAGAGAAATGGATTTCAGTGGTAAGATGTTAAGGGGGGTGGGGGTGGGGGAGAATGATAATTAACCGGCTTTGTTTTGTAAAAAATACAAATCTTTTTCTTTCTTCTTTTATTTTGTTATTAGCTTAACTTTAGCTCAGTGCGATGCGTTGAAAAGAAAAATTATACATTCAAGGTTAATGATGGAAAATAAGCTCAAGAAATATCCGCTAAACAAAGTTCGAACCTTGACAAAGAAAGAAAAAAAAGGGGCGGTGGATTTTGATGGTGATGATGACTAGATGGTACGCTAAAAACACAATGACAACACCCAAACAGTGGGATTTTACGTCGATAATGGGATTTTATGACAACATACCCCCCCCCCCCCCCGCCTGATTCAACAAAACCTCTGTTTCCCCCCTTCTCTTTCTCTCCTTGTCGCTAAACCCTCACTCCTTCCATATCTCTCTCTTCCAACAAACCCTCTCCTCTAGTACCTCCCTATCTCCCACTCTTTCACCAAACCTCCGTTTTCTCCATCCTCCCTCTCTTCCTCCTCCTCCCTCCCCCCCCCCCCACCAACACCCACCCACCCCCCCCCCCCCCCCCACACACACACACTCCTACATGTCTCAACATTCTGTCAAGTTTTTATTAACCTTCATCATATCATTTTTTTTTCCCACAGCAATGTCTTTTTTTTTTTGGACATGCAATAAAGATGCCGGTACATCTTCCGGCTCACGGCTGAGATCCTAACGATCCCTGGGATGTATACCTCTCCCCCCCCCCCCCCCCCCCCACATCCCATCAGACATGCTATTCTTGATGCCAGCGTTGCAGCAAATCTTCACTTGTTCACAGATGGCAAGATTTCCCTTTTAAATCCGCAGATTTTTCTGGTGTCTGTTTATTAAAAGATTTAAACGGGCGATTCTCAAACCGTTTTCTTTACTTACATTTTCAATTCGCAGAATGGCAATTAACTTTGAAAGTTCTCAAATCACGTATATTAAAGCAGCAAAGTTCTTAAAATGTGTAAATCATTTACAAGAAATTCCATGAAATTATAAAGCATTCTATAGAAAGCCCATGAAATGTGTAAATCATTCACAAGAAATCCCATGAAAGTTATTAATCATTCACTAGAAAATCCATGATATTTATAAATTATTCACTATTAAGCCCATGAAATGTATATATCATTCTCTAGAAAGCCCACGAAATGTATAAATCATCCACTAAAAAGCCCGTAAAATGTATCATTATTTACATTGAAAGTAATCAAAGCTTACATTGAATCGCTTATATTGAACGTGCTAAAAATGTTTTAGTTACCGAATCGATAGTTCATAAGTTTTAAAATACCGTATATAACCTAATCAAACTGTTCCTTGTACTTTCATGTTTGGCCTACTTAGCCGACTGTCCGGAAAGTCTCCGACCTCTTACCCTACATTCTGTGTACCGGTGTCCTTCTAATTAAGCCAGACTATGGGGGCAATTAGACAAAGTGAAAAAGAAAAGTCGACAACTTTTCAACTTTTCTTTCTTTCTCTTTCCCGTTTTTTAAGTGGAGAAAGGTTTTTTGTTCTCTGTGACTGTGTTGGACGTTCATAACTAATGCATGCCGCCATAACGTTGAGTCTTTCTGGTGGAACTGGATGTTATATGTTTGTCATATACATACATGCATACATACACGCATTACACACACAACCATCACATACATACAAATACACAGACAAGCTTCACACACACACACAAGATTCCCATACATACACTTACACGTATTATATATATAAAAAATCACATACATACACATACAATATCACACACACATACACACACAAGAATCACTTACATACACACACATACATACACAAGAATACAGACACATATACACGCAACATACACATACAAACACAAGCATCACATACATATACATACACACATCACATATACTACAAGCATCATATACATCCACTTACGCGCAACACACATACTAACCTCACATACATAATGTATACATACACTCAACACACACCCATACAAGCATCACATACATACACATGCAAACACCACACACCCACACGTAAATGTATTTTAAACTGTAGCACTAAGTACCCCCCCCCCCCCTTCTAGCTGATTTCTTATTTTAGATCTTATATGTCACCTTTTTATTCTCTTTGCCCCATTTATTTGTACTAAAGTCGGTAAATGTCCTATTTTTGCTAAGTTTGTTGTATAAATATTTTATCACTTTGCCTTTTAGTAAATTTACTACTCTCAATTTTTCAAGTACGACCAAAGCTTATTTTAGTAACGGGTGTTATAGTTTCATCGAAAACTATTTTAGTAAAAGCTAAAATGGAGTAATACTAACGCTATTTAAATAATCGGTGTAATTCTGATAGTTTTATTGTCAAACTGATTTTAGAAACCATTTGATACTATCGTTTCAACTATTTTGTATCAAATCAGTAGTTTTGTTATCTTTTAGAATTTTTTTTGTTAAATAGTTAAATTGCTTGCCTGTATTTTTTAACAATATTAATAGGTTGCATTATGCTCCCAATATCTGTGTACTTAGTTGAACCTTTAACTTCGTTGCCGCTTAAGTTTTAGGCAATAGTTGTGTGATATACTTATGCTCTGTGTGGCTGCGATATATATGTATGCTTTATATAAGTGGCTCTTTACTTGGGTTCGATCGAGCCCTAGGGGTTCGGTGAGTCAGTCTCATGGGTTCGGCAGAAGTCAAGACACCTCCAAGACATAAGATTAACTTTGGATTTTATCAGTGCGGATTATAGAATTTTTAAAAAGGGTTTGTTGAAATGCACATATGAAACTGGTGGGGGTTTGGTACTTCCATAAAGGTTAAGAACCACTGCTTTATATGGCTGAGATATAATTGTATGATCTATGTGGTTGTGATGGATGTGTAGGTCCCATATGGCTGTGATATAATTGTATTCTTTATAGTTTATATGGTGATAACTGTGTATGTCCTATATAGCTGTAGAAATCTTGAATAACCTGTATGGCTTCGGTTATATTTGTATGCTCTGTAATGCTGTGATGTAATTGCATGCTCTATATGGCTGTGATATATGTGGACGCTCTGAACAACCATTATATATTTGTATTCCCTGTATGGCTAAGATATATTTGTATTCCCTGTATGGCTAAGATATATTTGTATTCCCTGTATGGCTAAGATATATTTGTATTCCCTGTATGGCTAAGATATATTTGTATTCCTTGTATGGCTAAGATATATTTGTATTCCTTGTATGGCTAAGATATATTTGTATTCCTTGTATGGCTAAGATATATTTGTATTCCTTGTATGGCTAAAATATATTTGTATTCCCTGTATGGCTAAGATATATTTGTATTCCCTGTATGGCTAAGATATATTTGTATTCCTTGTATGGCTAAGATATATTTGTATTCCTTGTATGGCTAAGATATATTTGTATTCCCTGTATGGCTAAGATATATTTGTATTCCCTGTATGGCTAAGATATATTTGTATTCCTTGTATGGCTAAGATATATTTGTATTCCTTGTATGGCTAAGATATATTTGTATTCCCTGTATGGCTAAGATATATTTGTATTCCCTGTATGGCTAAGATATATTTGTATTCCTTGTATGGCTAAGATATATTTGTATTCCTTGTATGGCTAAGATATATTTGTATTCCCTGTATGGCTAAGATATATTTGTATTCCCTGTATGGCTAAGATATATTTGTATTCCTTGTATGGCTAAGATATATTTGTATTCCTTGTATGGCTAAGATATATTTGTATTCCCTGTATGGCTAAGATATATTTGTATTCCTTGTATGGCTAAGATATATTTGTATTCCCTGTATGGCTAAGATATATTTGTATTCCTTGTATGGCTAAGATATATTTGTATTCCTTGTATGGCTAAGATATATTTGTATTCCGTGTATGGCTAAGATATATTTGTATTCCCTGTATGGCTAAGATATATTTGTATTCCCTGTATGGCTAAGATGTACATGAACGCACTACACGGCTGACCGGTGTCATATTAAAAAACGTTCTTCTCTCGTGTCTTGCCTAGCCATGTTGAAAACAATCTATTACGTGAAATCGTGCCTGCCGGTGTTGAGTGAAAAGAGGTACCCCCAACACAATTTCATAAGAATTTTTTTTCCCTCCCTACAAACTGCCCTTGGTTAAAATTGCAATTTTAAACCTCATCTCAAGATTCCCTCGTTTACGGGGTTTTTTTTTCGTCGTTCTTTCTTATATTTTTCATTCACTTTCTTTTTCCTTATCTATTTTTATGTTCAATATTTTAATTCCCCCTTTTTTTGTGTTGTGGATTCAAGGAGACATTTTTGTGAGGGGTGTGGGGGGGGGGGGGGGAGATTTGGTGGAGGTGGGGGTACATTGGATAATGTCCAGGATAATTCTCCTTGTTCTAGAAACTCTTTTAGTCTAGAACTTCAAATACAAACAACCGCCAGTATCATATTATTGTTTCTGTGTAAATAATTTATATAATTTTTTTCTCCGGGATGGGGGTGGGGAGAGAGGGGCGGAGGGGGTTACTTGACATTTTTAAAGGGGGGGGGGGGGCTTAAATTTTCCTGGGGCCGGACAATGGTACAGGTATATATTTTCTATGTAAAATATATTTCGTATATGTATTTATATATATATATATATATATATATATATATATATATATATATATATATATATATATATATATATATATATATATATATATATATGTGTGTGTGTGTGTGTGTATGTGTGTGTTACGGTCAAGTGTATTTTTTTATATATATGTGTGAGTAAATGGATCACGTGTCACACAATCAAGAGCTCTGATTGGTGGGTTGGCTGTGTGACCTGTGTGAACGATTGTCTTTGATCGAGTGTGATCTTCGCTGATCATCTAATCAACCTTCGAACTCTCTTTTCAATTCTTTGCACGCAAGGGGAAGGGATTACTGTACTTGATTCTCTTTAGATCTTTAGACGTAACTCTTTTTTAAAAAATAAAGCGAGGAGGCGTTTGTGTAATAGACAGCAATATAATGACTTGGGTGTTAAACAGCAACATATAGTGACGTAAGTCTTAGACAGGAACATATAGTGACGTAGGTCTTAGACAACAACATATATTGACGTAAGTCTTAGACAACAACATATATTGACGTAGGTATGAGACAGCAACATATATTGACGTAAGTCTTAGACAGCAACATATATTGACGTAGGTATGAGACAGCAACATATAGTGACGTAGGTCGTAAACAGCAACATATAGTGACGTAGATCTTAGACAGCAACATATAGTGACGTAGGTCGTAAACAGCAACATATATTGACGTAGGTCGTAAACAGCAACATATATTGACGTAGGTCGTAAACAGCATAATATATTGACGTAGGTCGTTTGCAGCAACATATAGTGACGTAGGTCTAAGACAGCAACATATAGTGACGTAGCAATATAAAGTAACGTTTAGACTTTTTTCTCAGGGGAGTTGTTACTTGACATTTTCGGGGGGGGGGGGGCGGACTAAGGGGGCAGTATCCGTTCTTCAGAGGGGGGTGAGCTCTACTCCCCCGAAGAGATACTTGAAAGGAACAATTGCAGGCACGTTTAGCACGGGGTTCTGATAAACAGACGCATTTAGCTTGCGATTCCGTCACAGTGAGTACTTGTTCCGACACCCACCTTTGTACTTGATCACATGTTTCACAATGTTACTTGGTTTTTTTTAATAGTGCACGTATTTCACAATGTTCCTTTATTTTTTTAACAGTGCTCTTTTAGTTCTTTTTGTGAATTAATTTTTAATTACGTGAAATGTGAGAAATAATTCATTCATATTTAATTAATTAATTAATTAATTAATTAATTAATTGTGAAATTCAGTTAATTAGTTCATGGCATTGTATTCTGTGTGTCCGTGTGAGTGTTTGTATGTGTGTCCGTGTGTGTATCTGTGTGTGTTTTTATGTATGTCCGTGTGTCTGTATGTCTGTGTGAGTGTTTTATGTGTGTGTATTTGAGTTTGTATGTGTGTGTCTGTGTGTGTGTCTGTGTGTCCATAAATTGTGTGTGTATAGTGAAGCTTTGACCCACCAAGACAAGACTTGGTGACATGGATCTCAATTCACCAAGGACAAATATTTGTGAGAGTGGGAAATCAAAAACTAATAACCAATCTCACATGGCTAAAAAGAATGCATACAATTCTTTTTGTATGAGTGTTTGGCGACAAAGATTAAGAGTTGTGCTATCACCAGCACAAAGAGTTAAATTTTTAAACCTTTAATCGCGAAACTTCATCTCTAAGTCATCCCGTCTTAACTCATTTCTATTAAACTTTTTGAAATAATACTATTTTCGCACAAAAATTCCAAATCGGCTAATAGCGTGAAAAAATAGGGGGGTGGGTGGGTGGGGGGGGGGAGTAATAAAAAAAAATGTAAAAACTGACTTTGTTTAACACCCCCCTCCCCCAGACCCCTCCCCTGAGTCCACTCCTTGGACAAACAAAAACTGGACCAAACCCAGAGCTACAAATACCAGTCCTGCTGTACACGACTCCCGGCCCGTTGTTCAAACAGAACCTCTAGTTTTCTAGCACCAGTACCACCCCCGGGGCGTGTGGACACAGCTCTACAGGGGGTGACTGGACCTTCTTTCTCTGGTGAGATGGTGGGGGGTGGAGATTTTAAGTCTGCAGGGTCATTTTCCTGTGGGGAGTATTGGTTGATCTAGTGTGGCGGATCTAGGGGGTGGATAAGGGTGGGTCAGGCCTCCCCCAACACCCAAAAATAATAATTTTTGATGGAAATGTTGGGAGAAATAAAAGAAAATTGTAAAATTTTAATACAAGTTAAAAACCTCTACACATTATAATTGTTATATGTTATATACAATACTATGTTATATATATATATGTATATATATATATATATATATATATATATATATATATATATATATATATATATATATATATATATATATATATATATATATATAGTTATAGAACACCCCCCATCAAAATTAACGTAAGTTATAGTGCACACCCCCCCCCATCAAAATGAACGTTAGCTTTACAATATTCCCACAACAAGTAATGTTAAGCACTAAGTTTAGTGTGGATAGTGTTAGGTTTCACGATTAAGTCAAAATCGACTTTTTAGGGGGAGGCAACACAGGATGCCTGGTGACCAGTGATTTGACCTACTTAACGAAATTGTGGCGTTTATAGAGTGTGGTGACCTACATGAGCGCAGGTCTTGTTTTGGCAGACGGTCATTTGAGCCCAAAAGGGGAAGTGGTGTTGCATGGTGCCACACCCTGACTGATATCTTGGAACTTGAACGAAATGGAATTTGTATAGAAAATATATACTTTTTACTGTGCCCGCCCTCCCCCCCCCCTACCCCACGAAAATTTTAGTCCCCCCCCCTTTCGAAAATTTCAAGTGCCCCCCCCCCCCTGGAACTAAAAAAAGTCTGGAAGAAACACTGACCGCACTGACCATGCTCTTGTTTCCTCCGGGGGTGGGGTGTTAAAAAGTGCCAAAAAGAATTTAAAAGTATTTGTGTAGAAAGCATGAAAGATTTTAATTAAATTTTATTTAACGGTCAATTTTTACCTTCTGTTACGCTCCGACTCACACAGCATATCGTTACACTGAGAGTGTGTACAATGTCTGTGGACCCCCGGGACTGGTGGGGGGGGGGTCTGTGGGGGAGGGGGTTGTTATCGTCACACTGAGAGTGTGTACAATGTAAAGGGAGACTGTAAACTTTTGGTCTGTGGACCCCAGGGACTGGTGGGGGTGGGGTCTGTTGGGGAGGGAGTTGTTATCGTCACACTGAGAGTGTGTACAATGTCTGTGGACCCTCGGGATTGGTGGGGTGAGGGGGTCTGTGGGGGTGGGGGTTGTTATCGTCACACTGAGAGTATGTATAATGTGAAGAGAAACTGTAAACTTCAGGTCTGTGGACTCCACCCCACCCCCCCCCCGGGACTGGGGGTGGTGTCTGTGGGAAAGATGGGGTGATACCGTCACCTCTAAGGCACGATGTTACCAACCCTGAGAGTGACAGATCGTAACAATGCCACGTGATCGGTGTCAAATCACGTGGTTATCGATTGGGCTATGATGAAGTCACATGACACCAGGTCATGGCAAAATATCAAGTAACAAGACGAAGCAGTATCACATTAGGTTTATTAATTAATTAATTCACTAATTAATCCCCAAGTCTGCGTTAATTATTACTATGTTGTTAATGAAGAATTGTTTATTAGACGAAGGAAGTTCTTGACCAACATGACCATATCACGTTACACGACAACTGATCAGGAAAGATAACTCCCATTGGCATAACAAAGGGGGACAACACAGTGGCCATCAACGCTACTATTCGATCCGCCGCCAGGGGGAGGGAAGCGGCTATAGATCCGGTACACAGTTAGGGCCCTTTATTTATATTGTCAGCTGTCTGTGCCTGTCTTCCTAGCCTTGTGATGGAAAATCTCTACTAGTCTAAACCAAATTCTCCAACCTTTAGCGGTTGTCTCCGTGTTTAACATGAACTTAAATGTTTTGTACCATATTATATAATATGTATATATATATATATATATATATATATATATATATATATATATATATATATATATATATATATATATATATATATATATATATATATATATATATGCATATATATATATGCATATATATATATATATATATGTATATATATATATATATATAAAAATAGGCCTATAAATGCATATATATATATATATATATATATATATATATATATATATATATATATATATATATATATATATATAGGCCTATATATTGTGTGTGTGAGTATATAGTGTAGAGTTGATTATTTATTCATTTTTATGGGTTTTATTTCCGATGGCAGGAGACGGAAATCAAATAATTTTTTGTTGTCTATTATTATGTCTCATGGCGTATTCAATATCCCTAGTTCTTGGCCTAGCTTTAGATCTTGACCTAACCTTAAATCTTTACCTAACCTTAAATCTTGACCTAACCTTAAAACTTGACCTAACATTAAATCTTGACCTAACCCGAAAACTTGACCTAACCTTAAAACTTGACCTAACCTTAAAACTTGACCTAACCTTAAAACTTGACCTAACCTTAAAACTTGACCTAACCTGAAAACTTGACCTAACCTTAAAACTTGACCTAACCTGAAAACTTGACCTAACCTGAAAACTTGACCTAACCTGAAAACTTGACCTAACCTGAAAACTTGACCTAACCTGAAAACTTGACCTAACCTGAAAACTTGACCTAACCTGAAAACTTGACCTAACCTGAAAACTTGACCTAACCCGAAAACTTGACCTAACCCGAAAACTTGACCTAACCCGAAAACTTGACCTAACCTGAAAACTTGACCTAACCCGAAAACTTGACCTAACCTGAAAACTTGACCTAACCTGAAAACTTGACCTAACCTGAAAACTTGACCTAACCTGAAAACTTGACCTAACCTGAAAACTTGACCTAACCCGAAAACTTGACCTAACCCGAAAACTTGACCTAACCTGAAAACTTGACCTAACCCGAAAACTTGACCTAACCCGAAAACTTGACCTAACCCAAAAACTTGACCTAACCCGAAAACTTGGCCTAACCCTAGATCTTATCTTAACCCTGGATCTTGACCTAACCTTGGATTTTGACCTAACCCTAGATCTTGACCTACCCCTAAAAGTATGACATTTTAAAGTAAGAGAGAGATAGGTGATTTTTTTTATAGTATAAGTAATGGTAGCATAGTTCCGCATATCGGAAATTATATAAATCATTATGTGTGGCATGCGCGGACGTTTGGTGAGTCCTAAATAAAATGTCCGAATTTCCCGACGGGTGTTTTCTCACGCCAGCGACGGGTGTTGTCCCACGCCAACGACAGTTGCTGTACTTGGTGAAATGGCCGGTACACACACCAGCGACCCTATCGATAATGGGTAATATCCAGACTGATGGATCACGTGATCCCGGGACGGCATGGAGGGTCACGTGTCGATACAACCCTGCAAGCTGATTGGTTGCAGGTTACAGAGACGCTGAAAGCCGGATCAGAAGCCGGCAATGAAAGCTTTAAGTGTAAGGTGCCGTATAAGAAATCCGCGTAAGTGTCGAGGCAAGTGTAATGGGTATTGTATTGGAAACCGGAAAAAGTAGCCGGAAAAAAATGATAGCTGCAGCCGGTAGTAGAAATTCATAAGAGCATTTATCGAAACGGATACTGTCGAACAAGGATTTGGTTGATGACGCTGATCAGATCACAGGGATTCGAACCCAACACTCAAACCTTGATAGTGAATACAACTCAATTTGCAATTTTTTTTGTTATACTATATATATATATATATATATATATATATATATATATATAATAGGTGTCTGTGTATGTGTCTATTTGTGTGGTTATATGTCATCCCTACTTCATCTGCCTAATACGTCTAAATAGGAACCTTATATATATATATTAATATATATATATATATATATATATATATATATATATATATATATATATATATATATATATATATATATATATATATCTGTATGTATATATGTGTGTGACTGTGTGTGTGTGTGTTGGAAATGTAAAATTGAAAACGAACAATCGGTAGAGGTTTTCCCAGACCAAGATTTGAAACTAAGTAGAGTTTAATCCCCTAATGCGTATCAATTTCTTTCCCCCACTCCCTTCATCTAAACCGTTTCTCTTAAAAGCCCTTTAATCTTCCATCTAAGCTCCCTCTGCCCTCCTTTATCTCCCCCTCCCCTCCCTCCTCCCTACCCTCGCCACACCCTCGCTGTGGTGAGACACACAGACAGGGAGGAGAGGGACACGAGAAGAGGCTAGCCGGTCACCACAAACACTTAGTGAGTAGTGTTAACCTCAGCCGCCATGGCCATTTTCTGTAGCTCTGACTATTCTACTTTCTGTTTTAAGCTTGCAATATGCTTAAAGCATACTCCCATAGACAACGTAATTATTCTTTAAACATATTCTCTTTGACCATTGTTATGCTTGAAGCATACTTTCATAGAACACATTATTATGCTTGAAGCATACTTTCATAGAGCACATTATTATGCTTTAAGCATACTCTAGTCAACCATATTATTATGCTTGAAGCTTACTCTCATAGATCAAAAGGTTATGCTTGAAGTATACTGACATAGAACACTTTATTATGATTGAAGCATACAGCCATACATCAAAAGATTATGCTTAAAGTATACTTTCAGAGATAAGTTATCTAAACTTAAGACATACTTTTATCGTCAATTAAATATGCTTTCAGCATACGTACACACGTTAAGTATTTTTAGTTAATGCTTGTGTACTAAATAAAGCACCCTATCAATACTGCTAAACATATCAGGCGAAATAAACTGTGTAATGATTGCGCTTGTCGAGATGCTTAAATGCTTGTGATTATCGTCATGATTGTGGAAGTAGAGGATTGTGCATCTATAACCCGAATACCTAAGCTTATAAACTTAACACCTGGTCTTCAGAAATACATAGTGAATGGTGTTAAGGTGCTGTTTTTGTTTTAGTTTATTTACAGTATTTTTGTTTCATGATTTTTTTTTTATTATTTTAAGAATGCTACAATCATTAGATCGATAATTATGTGTCGATCTAATCAAAACGATACATTTCATAATCGTCATGTCCCTGATTTCCCTACCCCCCCCTAACCTCCTCCATGTGTCTCCGCATTCTATCTCCCCCCCCCCCCCCACCCTACGTACAGTTTAAAATATTCCATTTCAACTGTCAATTTTCGACTCAACTCCCAATTTAACCAGTTCATCCTCATTTCTCCCCCCCTCACTCTCCCTCCCTGCTCACCCCTCCCTCACCCCCCCCCCCCACCTCCTACACCCGACTCAAGCTCTCACTTAAGTATTCATCGAAAGCCTGAAGCGAGGCTTCGGATTGCTTGCTCAGAGAAAGAGGGACGATATTTTTTTTTATATTGGGGATAGAGAGAAGAGAAAAATAAGCCGTGGATGAGGAGGGGGAGACGAGGTAAGAGGGCCCGTCTTCTATTGGAAATCGTTCTATATGGATTACGTGGGCTGGGGACGGGGGAGGGAACTCTACTAGAATCAAAGTTGGTGGTGGTGTGAGAAGGGTTTGAGCTGAATTGCCCCACAGTAACCAAGCATTATATTATCTACACACACACACACACACATATATATATATATATATATATATATATATATATATATATATATATATATATATATATATATATATATATATAAACAATATTATATGACAGTTGTCAACAGAGGTCGCTGTATAAACATATCGTACCACAAATCTGCTGAGACATTTTAAACATATAGCAATACATTTGGGCTAATCTTTTAGCTATGTTTATTAGGGATATATTTTATGTTAATTTGTTAAAGTTTTTTTCTGGAAACGAGATATAACGTCCCTAAAAACAACAATCCAGTTCAAGTTAACTAACCTGTACATGAATTTAACTTGCAGGTTTAAAGGGGTTAATTAGTACTTTAACATGCCGTTATGAGCTATAAAAGATTGTGTACAATTTTTTGGTAGATATCTAGCAGAATTCTATTGAGACGTGTCTTAATGCAGGTTTCGATGATGTGCTAACTTTAGCTGTGTATCTACCACGTATAACACTGTGCACGGGCTATGATTGAATTTCTCTTACTGTTTGAAAATATACAATATTTTTTGTATATATATATATATATATATATATATATATATATATATATATATGCGTGTGTGTGTGTGTGTTTGTGTGTGTGCACGTATGTATACATAAACCTCGTCACACACCGAATACAAACTCACCCAACCCTCCCTCCTAACATACCCACACAACTTTCCCACTCTCACCCCCACACAACCCTTCCACCTACACCCACACGCAACACCTCTCACACCCCCACACACAACCCCTACTTCTCACACACACATCCCACTCCCCTTCCCCTTCACTAATCCCATAAATATTTCACGTCACATTTTTTCATTAAGACCGTCTCTCCACTACCATTAAAAGCTTTTATTTTAAAACAACAGCGATGAATTAATCATGTTAATCCGCCATGTGTTTGTCCTGTGGGCGTCGATCAATTCTAAAACATGTCCCTGTTTATCGAGTCCTTTCTTCTTTTATCAGGGTTAGAGTACTAGTAAAATTACCGTAAAAAGAAACGGGCCATTTAATGTAGCCATATTTAAAATTATGGTTTTGATGGTAATATTAAGCCGTGAATTGGAAATCTCTGTCGTTAAAAAAAGGGCGTTAATTAAATCTTTTTGTGTTCTTGTTTGCTTAGTTTTAATGAGAGAATAGGGGCTGTAACTCCTCCAGGAAATGTGATACACGTTTGTACTAGGGGTGTTATTATTTTTAGTGTTGTTAGTGTTTAGGTGTAGAAGGAATTGGTGTGTGTGTGTGGGGGGGGGGGGGGGGGGGTAAGCCAGAGATACTACCATGGTAGTGAGTTAAGCAAAGTAGCTTTTCGAGTCTTACGGTCCAAGTGAAGTAGAGTTCACCTGTTTCTGTGATCTCGGCATATGTAGGGATATTGTGGTCAGCACTATGCCCAGACGCTTTTACTTTTCTTAACGTGCACACATATACATATATATATATGTATATATATATATATATATATATATATATATATATATATATATATATATATATATATATACATATGTATATATATATATATATGTAGTAATATATATATATATATATATATATATATATATATATATTTATTTATATATAAATATATATATAAAATAAATATATAAGCATATATATATATATATATATATATATATATATATATATATATATATATATATATATATATATATATATATATATATATATATATATATATATATATATATATGCATATATATGTATGCATTTGTGCGTCCGTGCGGTAATATTTGTGTGATAGTGTGTTTGACTATCTCTCCCCCCTTTCTTGCTCGCTGTATGTGTATAGACATAGCACATCATCCTCCACCAAGTTAGAACGACAGCTGGTTTAACGCCCGCCCCTGGTGCCATCTCTTCTAACGGTTGTGTAATCGATGCCATGCCACGTCATCCCTGATCAGAGCTAAGTCTAATTAGTTCAACCTGACACCACGTGATACCCGGCAGACGTAATCTTCAACCTTCCATCTGACAGTTGTGATATTAAACTCGTCGCTGTCTTGTCTAAGTCATATTTTATGTCTAGTTTATGTCTATTTTATGTCTATTTTATGTCTATTTTAATTCTGCCTAGCATTACTTTATGTCTTGCTCATATTTTTTGTCTATTTTAATTCTGTCTAGCATTACTTTATGTCTTGCTCATATTTTAATTCTGTCTAGCATTAATTTAAGTCTTGCTCATATTTTATGTCTAGTTTATGTCTATTTTAATTCTGTCAAGCATTACTTTAAGTCTTGCTCATATTTTTTGTCTATTTTAATTCTGTCTAGCATTACTTTATGTCTTGCTCATATTTTAATTCTGTCTAGCATTAATTTAAGTCTTGCTCATATTTTATGTCTAGTTTATGTCTATTTTAATTCTGTCTAGCATTAATTTAAGTCTTACTCATATTTTATGTCTATTTTAATTCTGTCTAGCATTACTTTATGTCTTGCTCATATTTTATGTCTATTTTAATTCTGTCTAGCATTAATTTAAGTCTTACTCATATTTTATGTCTATTTTAATTCTGTCTAGCATTACTTTATGTCTTGCTCATATTTTATGTCTATTTTATGTCTATTTTATGTCCATTTTAATTCTGTCTAGCATTACTTTAAGTCTTGCTCAAATTTTATGTCAATTTTAAACTTGTCTAGCTTTACCATTTAGATATTGTTTTCTAAACTATCCACAAAAAGCCTGTAATTTATTAAAATATATATATATATATATATGTTTCAAATCGACGTTTCGTATTTCTGTCATAATGATCCAAATACAATTTGTTTTGTAATAAGTAAATAGTTTTATATCTAAAGTTAGATCAGTCTGTTTTCTATTGTTGTGAGGTTGTTGTTTTTTTTGGCATATATTTCGATGTAGAAGTGATCTAAAAACAGGTAATTGTAAAGTATATTTGGATCCGTTTGTGATATTAATGTTTTGCGTGAAATGTATCATTTATACAGAAGTAATCTAAAGACACTTCATTATGAAGTCTAGTTAGACCAGTCTGTTTTGTTTACTTGTTGAGGGTTTAAACTAGGCGGCGAATGTGTGTGTTCTAATACGCTGCGAGATATCCCTGACAAGCTAAATATGTGATTTTATGTTAGATGACAGACGACTGTCAGCTGAATGTCAGACCGATAGATAAATGTCAGGAGTTACATGACAGACGATGTGCTGGTCGGGCAGCCTTGCAGGGGAAGTTAATGCGTACAGAAAAAAAAGGGGCGTAATCTACTTAGAGTATCTGGTTTTAATGACGGTTGAATGGTGAGAATTAGTAGGTAAGGGGAGAGAATTATTGATAAATCTATTTTCGCAGGGAAATTTTTTAGATCTTTTTAAAGATATAATTGCGTTAATTACATTAATATATGGGAATGGTGTATAGGTAAGTTAGATTGAACATAAAATATTTGTTGGAGAGAATTTGGTATGCAATGATTAAAGGGTTTGTAAGATTAAAACAAGGTCTAATTGATATGTGTAGTGCAATAACGGGAATTATAGTGGTTTCGAAATTCGTTTGGGTTTTTCGGCACCAGATTAGGAAAATTAAGTTGTGAGGTGGAATAGGTGCAGGAAATGTAGAGAGAAATGGTTGAGTTATAAGGAATCAGTGTTGTAGACCTAGCTCACTGAGTCAGTGACTCTTTGTGGCTTTTTTAGTGACTCTCATAGCTTGTGTTTCTGTGATTTATGGCTTGTTTCAGTGACTCTCCGTAGCGTGTGACTCTCAAGACTTGTTTTTGCGACATCGCATTACTTGTTTTCCTGTGACTCCCATAGCTTGTGTTCGCGTGACTCTCAAAGCCTATGTTTCTGTGACTCACATAGCTTGTTTCCGTGACGCTGCGTAGCTTTTGTTTTTGTGACTCCAGTTACTATTGTTTCTATGACTCTCCTTAGTCTGCGTTTCTGTTCGAGTGACTCTCAAAACTTGGTTTTTTGACTCCCATATTTGGTTTATCTGTGACTTGTGTAGCCCGTGTTTCTGACGCTCCCATAGCTTTATTCAGTGACTCTTAGTAACCTGTGTTCCTGTTTAGTGACTCCCATAGTCTGTGCTTCAATGACTCTCAATGTCTTGTGTTTCAGTGACTCTCCATATTTTGTGTTTCTGTGACTCCTCGTGTTTCTGTGACTCTCCATAACTTGTGTTTTAGTGACTCCCATAGCCCGTGTTTCTGTGACTCCTATATCTTCTGTTTCTATGACTCCCATATCTTGTGTTTTAGTGACTCTCCATATCTCTTGTGTTTCAGTGACTCTGCATATATCTGGTGTTTCTGTGACTCTCTATAACTCGTGTTTGAGTAATTACCCTCGGCATATATTAGAGTGACTCCCCATTTACAACCTGCTTATAAACCTCACCCCCCCCCCCCCCACAAGGAACAGACAACCTGCCCACACTCAAAACCTCACAAGAGCAGACAACCCACACACTCAACATTTTAGCATGCGAGAAGATGAAATTTTTAGAATAAATTTCAACCAAAATTAAAATCAAGCCCACCGCCAACCCCAGGCAACGCTTCGGCGCTTCTCACTGTTGTTAGATTTATCTGGCAAGGCCGGCCAATTTCCGTTGTCAACAGCCATCCATCCTGGCTTCACTCCCCTTCTTTTCACAGCCAGTATGAAAATTAAACGTTCAGATAGGATAGATGGATGAGGGGAAGTAATAAACGTAGAGTTTGGCCACAACTACTTTGTCACTTCGGCTTTATCTCCCTTTTTGTATTTTTTAAAAGTTGACTTCTTGGATCTATGCCGTATTATAAGGTAGTTGATGTATTATGATATATTAAAAAATCTTGGCGAAAGTTTCAATTTTCACCCCTAACTTGATGTTCGTCTATCTATTGTGTCTATTAGTCTGTATGTTTGTTTTTATGTCCGTCTACGTTGTGGATATCTGCCTTAACATAGTAGATGAAGTAGAGTCCATCTGTTTATGTATACGAAGGTATAGGCTACACCAAGCTGATTCACTAATTCGGGTCAGGTACTCATCGAAGCTAGAAGATATTGGCAATCTACGGAGTTTGGGATTTGATCGCGAGACTTCCGGGTTAGCAACCGTTAGCGCTATCGCTATACCACACTGCCCTATATCTTTGACTATAATTTCGTGTTCATCTGTCTGTTGGTGGAGTGTATGTATGACAACCTAAATGTATTTGTCTTTCTGTTTGTGGAGCGTCTGTCGTTTATCTAGATGTCAAGATTAAGGTGTTTGTCTGTCTGTTGGTGGACTATGTGAAGGTCAACCCGCCCAGGACAAGACAGATATCATGCAGAGATTATTCAAATTGAAAAATTCTTGCAAGCGTTGCGTTTCTCCATCGCTTTATCAAAAGTCCCTTCCCCCCCCCCCCCCCCATTTAGAATCGGTCAATGCCAGGGTCAGACAGAGATGCATGTCTTTAAAATCTAAATGATTAGTAATCAATGACGGACTTCAATAGATCACACACTGTACATTAGAAACACTTAATCGTATATTTATATTTCATTTTTTAATGCTACCCACCGTAAAACTTATAGGAACCCACAGGAACCTACTGCTTAAAACTACACGGAATTACAAAAGTACTTCTTGAATTGTTAAACCTACACAAACCTACTGTTCAACCACACAGAAATCAGCAGATTAAACCTCTAAGAGACTGCTTCTCAAACATAATAGTCCACTACTGTGTTTTGTCTGTTGGCCGTCAAGTTGATTTTTGTTGTTAATAGGTAATTCAATAAGTTGTTTTTGGCCGTCCAGAAGTGTATTTTATCAGTTGACCGTCTATAAGTGTATTTTTTGTTGGTTGGACATCTATAACTTTTCTTTTTCATTTAGCCATCCGGAAGTATATTTGTCAGTTGGCCGTCTAGAAGTGTATATTAATTTGTAGGCCGTCTAGAAATAAATATTTTGTCATTTGGCCGTCCAGAAGTTATTTTGTCATTTGGCCGTATAGAAGCTATTTTGTCAGTTGGCCGTCTACAAGTGTATTTTACTTTGTAGGCCGTCTAGAAGTAAATATTTTGTCATTGGCCGTCCAGAAGTGTATTTTTGTCAGTTGGCCGTCCAGAAGTAATTTTGTCATTTAGCCGTCCATAAGTTATTTCGCCATTTGCCCGTCCAGAAGTTTTTTTGTTATTTGGCCGTCCAGAATTGGATTTTTACAGTTGGCCGTCCAGACTTGTATTTTTTGTCTGTTGCACGCCACGTATGAGCAGCTCATATGGCCGTGTACTTGTATTGGCTGAGTGTTACCTCCGTTAATCGCTTCTACTACTTGTTGATAACGATCCGCGCCTCTATTGTTTTGGTGCGCACCATTTAACAGCGCGCGCCGTACCACGTGATGCGCAGCAAGACGTGCAAAACCGAAGGAGCTTGAGGGCAAAGAGGATTTGTAGGTGGAGGAGAGTTTACGGGTAGATTAACTAGGTTAGGCTGTTAAGTGTAGGGGAGGGTTGTTGGTGCTAAAGTGTCTTTAGCTTTAAGCATAAGTCATCAATAAACGATCTAGCTCTGAACATATTCAAGTTCGGTGAATGCATGTAAATGTCGAAAATCGATATGTCAACGTAAAATGAAAGTAGGTAACTGCATATTGAGAGGAGCATATATATATATATATATATATATATATATATATATATATATATATATATATATATATATATATATCGATGGTCTCGGTCGCAAACCGTCTAACTCAAAAAAATTCGATTTTCTTTTTTTTAAATAAATCAAAAGCCAATATGATTCCCCATAATGCCTGAAAATATTAGAGAAATCTGTAGAATGATTATTGAGATATAATCATTTGAACAAACCGCCTATTATTTATATTAGCCTATATACAAGCCTAAATTTTCAGACCGCTTGCGCTTAGTATTATGTTAGTACTATGTTAATATTGTTTTAGTATTATGCTAGCGATTCTGTAAGTCACATTAAATGTTTGGAGGACATTAGGAACCAGATAAGTTGCCGTGGTAGGGTAGGTAAAGCTCATGGTTGCTAACCCAAAATCAAACAGCCGCTGCCTTGTAGATTGTTCTTTAGGAAACAAAGGCTATTGTAGTAACCGTGACTATCTGTTGTATGATTATCTGAAATCTCGCTTCTTACCCAATATTGTAAACGTAAATTTCGAAAGTATAAAATTTAATATTTGTTTGCAAATTTATCATCTGTTTAACGATCACACTTCGGCTATACATTTCTCTTATGACGATTTACGGAGTGTGTTTCAACAATTTGTACCGTAAAATTGTTTTTTTCCTCGTGTTATGTGCCCTATGCTGTTGACCACCCTAGCTCAGTGTCACAAGCTTATTTGACAAGATGACACAGCGCCATATTGTTATCTTCCCTTGCTGTCTTGATCAGTTTCCTGTCGGAGATAGAACATGCCCAGATTTTTTAATAAAACCCCCGATATGTTCATATTGCCGAAAAATGTGGCCAGATTTGCTGGAAGTCAGATAAAAGTGTTGCCAAAAAATATGCCAGATTTGGTTAAAAACTCAGATAAGCTCATGTTGCCAAGAAATATGCCAGATTTCTAAATCGATTTTGTCGGAATATCTTGCCAGTTTTTTATCCAACCGAAAGGCATGTAAAAGATGTGATTTAACTGCATGACGAGGAATATGCCAGTTTGGCGTTTTCTCATATTGCTATAAAACTTTACCAGATTTATTAACTTTTGTTTTGTAGCCTACAGCTTGAATTTTAGTTGTTTTTCTTTTTCTTCTTTCTAAGCTGTAATGTTGAAGGATATTACCCCTAACCGATTGAGAGTTACCATAGGTTATACACGGCTCGAGTATTTAGAACGTCTTTGAGTCCACCGGGCTCAGATGAGTACCTGGCTCACGTTAGGGAAACAACTACGGCTGGACATAGTACTGACCACACCAATACCCATAAGTATGTCGAGTTCCAAATAAAACAACAACAGATGAACTCTACTTCATCTGCCCCAAGTGTCTTGTGCACGGAAGAAAAAAAAGATTAATATATTGTACATTTCCAGAGAACTATTATAATATTATATATATATATATATATATATATATATATATATATATATATATATATATATATATATATATATATATATATATATATATATATATATATATGTGTGTGTGTGTGTGTGCGTGTGTGTGTGTGTTTTAGTTTCTTGTTGAAGACTTGACAAATTATAGACAAAACATCACACCGAAACATCAACGTTATTGCTTCATTATTGCTCTTTATGCTACTTCATCTCGCGTTATAAAGTGCAAAACAAATTTCTATAACATTTTCCTTATGATTTGAAACTGTCCATTCACAAAACTCTTCAAAATACTAAAAAAAATTGAATTTAAGCTTTAAAAGATACTCAAGGAAAAAAATCAAAATTCTTTCAAACAAATTCAATGTTTTATTCCACGACAATGTTTTAAATTTTATTTAAAAAAAAATTTAAACCAACATTTTTTTGAAGAACTGACCAGACTCGCCACCCCCCCCCCCCCCTCGTCGTCTGCTGTTTTATTTCTCGGGCAATCTCCCCAAGAGGGTGTGGACAACCCTCAGCAACCATCAACAACCATCAACAACCATCAACAACCATCAGCTTATCGAGGTGTGCTGCTTCAGACCCCCATTCAGAACCCCATTCAGACCCCCATTCAGACCCCCTATACCTGACGTATTATTTATTTGAACTGGGGACAACATTTTCCTGGAGTTGTAGAGAGTTCTAATAGAATGGATCGGGTGACGTGGAAATCTAGAGCTCAAATTGAAACAAAAAAAAAAAAAAAAAAGGAAAAGCGCATTTTACTCAGATATCATCTGAAGAATTTTTTATTTTTTTTTTTGTAATTTAACTTATAGGTTTGAGATATTTAATTCATATTTTATGTGTAATATTACAATCAGCAAATAAAAAACGATGTGTAGCTTTGTGCAAATTAGAGTGTATGTGTGTGTGTTAGTGTGCGCGCGCGTGTGTGTGCGTGTGTGTGTCTGTCTGTCTGACTGTGTGTATGTGTGTGTGCGTGTGTGTGTGTATGTTTGTGTATGCGTGTGTATGTGTGTGTGATTGTGTTTGTGTGAGCGTGTGTGTGTGTGTGTCTGTGTGTGTCTGTGTGTGTGGGTGTGTGGGTGTGTGTGTGTGTGCGTGTATGTGTATGTGTGTGTGTGTGCGCGCATTTAACCTTGACCACTCTAATCAATGGTGTTATCAACACGAGACTTCCGGTTCCTACTGTCGACTGCCTGTTGCACTCTCGTAAAATCTCGTCCAATACCGGAAACTAATGTGTCCGTTAGAAGGGCAGTGTGCCCTCCCCCCCCCCCCCCATCATCCACCCCCTTCCCCATGCTCCTCAGAACCTCCCCCAACAAGACAATCACTCCATTTTCCTTCCGCTCTATTCCTCTGTGTTTAATTAAAATAAACAAATAACTAAAAGACAAAAAATAAAAATAAGGGGAGATAAAAAAATTGGAGGAAATAAACGGAAAAGAAGGCGGAGGTGTTAATTTGGATTTCCCCGTGGAGTTCTTTTAGAGGTAAACTTGCAGTTTGTGTGTGTGTTCAATCTTCATTACTTATAGGGGGGGGGGGGGTGCATTGCTTAATACAGTCTACAAGAGTGCCGCTGAATGCTTTTTAAATTTTTTTTTGTTTCGCACCGGAGTCACACACTGCCGACGCCGTACAGACTTGCGTCACCAAGAGCGATTGCGTCGTGCCTAATCTCCAAACCAAAATAAATTGTTTTCACATTGTTAAAAAAAATCTCTTCTCTCCCTGGCCAGTAATCTCAAACACACTTGCCAGCTGGTCGTGAGGTTGACACAAAGTCGAATTGTCGCCCCTATCTTTGGGTTAATCGTGAATAAGTTACCGTAGGGGTCCCCTGATTGAATATAAGCCATATATATATATATATATATATATATATATATATATATATATATATATATATATATATATATATATATATATATATATATATATATATGTATTATGTTTTGAAAATTTGTGATAAAACGCAATATAGTTGTTATGATCTGTGAGTACAAATTAGTGCGAATGAATGGCGGTGTGGGTGCGTAATGAACGAATGGAAGTGTGACGTGGAAGGTAGAGAACGTTGTTGTTGTAGTGATAGGTAGTTTGGGTGATGCTGTTGATGTGTGAGGTAATCTATGTCCTGTCAATGACCAGGCGATGTTAGTTCTTTGAAATTTTTTTTAGAAAGAAACATGTATCCTGTCTAGTATATCACGCTGTCTGTGACCAAGTGATAACCTAAAATAAGGAACAGTGGCGTAGCGAGGTCGGATGTCACCCGATGCGGCACTTAATGGTGTCACCCCAAGAGGCGTAGCGACCCTTCCCTGGGACAAACCTTCAAGTTTTCGATTTGCACCCCCCCCCCCTCAAGTTTTCGATTTGCACCCTCACCTCAAGTTTTCGATTTGCACCCACCCCCCCTCAAACTTTCGATTTGCACCCCCCCCCCCCTCAAGTTTTTCTCTATATCTTTAGTTATTTTTTGCCTTGGTGTCACCCCTTAAATAGTGTCACCCGGTGCGGTCCGCACCTCCCTCCCCCCCTCGCTACGCCCCTGAGAAGGAATATTGGTAGTGGAACGCCCACATTGGTTGATAACGGTATGGCCCTTTCACAGCAATCTTAACAATAATTTATTCTCTATTAACAATAAATTTAACTAACTGAAAAGTTATTTTTTTTATGTAGCTTTGGAAGTTTTATCTAGACTGGTATTATTGCTACTATCAATTATGAAAAACGATAACAGTTACTAAAACATTATGATTACGATCATGATTATTTTTTACGATTCATTAAGGTTTTAATAGCATTATAATCGTAATAATAACAACAATTACAATCATTAGTTTTTATTTTAATAAATTACTTTCTTTTGCTCTCCCGTATACTGAATGTCTAAATCCACACACCAGCGTACTGTTCTACTGTATCTTCTACGGTGGTTTTTTCTTGGTTCGTTTTGTTATACATATCCTCCCAGCACTGCAAAGAACACATAAAAGAAATATAAATTCGTTTGGGCTTTGTTTACTTACAACCGAGATGGGAAATTGTTTTTGAAATGATCTCCCTTTCATTGGATGAGAGCCAGCGTAGGCAGACCGCAGGGGAGATAATTAACATGGCCGCAGAAAGGGCATTCACTGTGATTTCTTTTATTCGACGTCTTCTTTTTTTAATAAATCGAATGAATACAATCTGTACTCTGCTGGTTCCTACACATTGACTAATTACGCATGTGCAGCTAATTAGATCTAAGAGTAGGTTTTACGTCTGTTTCCGTTTATGCAGCTAATTAGATTTAACACTTTACTTAGGTATTTTCCTAACGCGTTTAGCTAATCAACTTTACGTAACACACAGTGCTAAGTGCTAGTTGATTCATTAGATGCTGTTTGTTGAATGCAAATACTGCAGTGTGAGTTGATTGTTTTGGGTACGCCATAGTAAATGTTATTCTTTTTCCTGACTGAATTTATTTTGTCAGCATATTTTGTCGCTATATTTTGTCGCTATAATTTGTCGCTATATTTTGCCGCTATTTTTTTTTAAATACGAGATTCAGTATTAAAATACCCCGACAGGCTACTAAAACTCTATTTAGCTTGTTTTTTTTTTTAAATAAATATGTACGACTGTGGGGTCGGCGTGGTCGAGTCGGTAAAGCTCAAGGTTGATTAAGTCGAAAAGTTTCGAGTTCGAACCGTCGGGCAGATGAGGTTCGTTATCTGGGGACAGCCACTCTTCTAGGAGAGACAACTCCAAAATCAAACGACTGCTGCCTTGTAGTTAGTTCTTGGTTGGGCAAAGGCTAAGGAAGCAAATCCAAAAAGAAAAGCAGGCTGAAATCGAAATCTTGTACGCAAATTAAGATTTTCTCCAAATGCTTAAGACATTTCTTGTATCAGCTTTGTCTAATGATGACACCCATTTGCTTCAAACGGTACCTCACCCGATTACCACATGTTCACGATACCCTAGACAATACGCCAGTTATTTCAGTGCATACAAGTCTCATTACTCCCCTATAGCTATACGTGACCCTCTGTGAACAGCATTAGAACTACTAATGCGTGTACACAACTCACTCTTCCGCCCAGCGGAACTTCGTCCGTTTTTCGCGAATTGTGTTGTGTCGTAACTAGGTTAAACAGTTTAACCTAACGTTGAAGCTGTTAAACCAAGTTAAATGACGCGCATAAAATTAAACAAGTTTTTATTGTATCAGTGTGTGATTTAATACTGATGAAAAGTTGACGTCCTGATTAAATTTCGGTGTCCGGAAATTCTATGTATTGTTTCTGATATAAATTACTTTATTTTTATAACAAACTTTTTTTTTAAATTTTAATGATAAACTTTGCGTTGTATATTGTCGATAAATTTTCACATTTTAATTAAATATGATTATTATATAGCGTCTTTTAAATCAAACCAGCATCCACTGTAAAAAAACATATTGACAAAATTAGTTAGGAAGTTTTCTTAACATGATATTGGAGTAGGGTAGATATAGAGCTCGTCAGAATCTGAAGTTGTGTGGTCAGCACTAAGCCCAGACAGCTTGAGTTGACCTTCTTTATTATGACACACATCAAACGTGTCGATCTCGGGCTTGTTATAGGGACTTGAACCCACGAATAGAGCTCTAACTTGTCACTTGCTCTATCACCCGGCCACCACATTTCTGTTGAGAACATGCTCGGCTCAAAGAGGGTGTGGGTATGATTTCAGATGTGGTTGTCGATCTGGTTGTAATTGTGGTTGTCATTGTGGGTATCGTTGTGGTTGTAATTGTGGTTGTCATTGTGGGTATCGTTGTGGTTGTAATTGTGGTTGTCATTGTGGTTGTCATTTTGGTTGTAATTGTGGTTGTTATTGTGATCAAACTTTCTGTGATGTAGTAGTGACTGAAGTAGGTAACCACTTATTGAGATTGGGATTAAAGTCGGGCTTATTGTTAATTTCTCCGACGAAATGACCATCTCGGGTAAACTTGTATCTTTTATATCTGCTCGGTTCATTATTTCCTATCACTCCATCAGTTCCGGGGCTGGCGGAAACCGTATGCTCCGACCGTATGAGCCGGAATTTCAGGATTAAGGTTTCCAGCAAGATCTGTAGAAGTCTAAAATCAGAAGGCTCTAAACTTTAATTACAATTTTATCATCAAGTTTGAAAATTATTACAAGGGTTCTCAATTTTTTTTACACAGTCACAGTCTTTACATGAATTTTTTTTTTAATTTAAAAAGTAATAACCTCCATTGCTACCATTTTAAAACAATACATCACATGTCGGTAAAATTACGTCAAATGTATCGGTTGCGTGATACCAAGCTTAGCACTAACTCGTACTCCACTTTTAACACATACATCGATTTCTCATAAATGTTTTAATATTTTTTTATGTGGTGACAGAAAATAAAAATAAAAATTGTAGCTGCAGTGAGGTTGATGCAAATAGTAATACAACAGGTAGTGTTACGTTAGTACTATCAAGAATTATGACAATTACATGTATCTGTTATAGTCTTTTACTATGTGAGGATGCTACCACAACCCGTTTTATTTCTATTTGATGGAGTGTCTTTAGCGTCTAATAATCTATTTGGTAAATCATAACGGCACAGAATCGCTGTTTACCCGCCTACTACTACTACTGCTACTACTACTACTACTACTACTACTACTACTACTACTACTACTCTCAAGTAATCGTGTTGATAATAAACCTCATAGTTTGAGAATCCTCGGTGTTAATTTTTTGAAATTCTATCAACTATCTGATCTAGACCAGCGTTAATTGTCAGTGGGCGTATTCGTCTCCTTGCCATCTCATATAGTATCGATACCATCTCGTACAGCATAGTTACCAACCCCCAGCCTAATCACACAGTATCGATACCATCTCGTACAGGATTATTACCCACTTCCGTAGTATAAATAGTCTCGATTTCCATAGTTACTAAACCCATACTGTATCGATACCATTTACTACAGTCTATACCATACCAGAGTATCGATACTATCTCCTATGTTTGTGGATAATACAGTCTCGATACTTATACCAGAGTATCGATACTATCTCCTGTGTTTGTGGATCTCGTTATAAACAGTATCCGATGCCTTAGAAGAGGAAACTTGAAGCCTTTGATATTCCCGTAAGAAACATTTAATCCTCATGAAAAATAGATGACATTATGAGATGGACAGCTGAATGTAGCGATGATCTTGTCGTTTCATCAACGACGGTGTCAAGTAGAAGAGATTTTTTATTTTAGAAGAGATTTTTTATTTATTTATTTAAAAAGTTGTTCTAGACTTCAGCTTTCTAATGTTAGCATTAGTTTAATGTTGTGGTATATCGTGATTTCAAGTGTGCTATATATGTTAACAGGTGCCTTTAAGGGATTTTGCTGATGGACTATTCATATATTACATTTATTCGATACAATCATACATATTATTATTGAACATTAACTTAATACAGAGTTTATTTCAGGCATCTCTTCGGGTTCTAACGCCCCCAACACCACCCCTACCACGCCCCCCCCCCCCCGGAGAATTTTATTTATTTATTTAAAAATTGTTTTAGATGTCAGCTTTCTAATGTTAGCATTAGTTAATATTGTGCTATATCGTGATTTGGAATTTATAAATATCAAAGGCCGAAAATATCAAGTGCCCTTCTCCTTACCCCCCCCCCCCCCCCCTGAGAAAAAAGTTTGGAAGAAACACTTACTAAATACCAAACAAGTCTATCAATGTCCTTTATTTAAAAACGAAATCGACATATACTACTGTTGTTAATATCAAACCAAAAAAAGTCTACTGTTATCTCCTGTTTTTCAGCTTTACCCTGTGTGACCTCCCTTAACTATTTGTATTCAGCACGTTTTCTTTTAAAAATATGGTTGACGGGGAATGTGTCAGCCAGTATCACGAATAAAAAAAATATTAGATCGGACACCTGAGCTCGTGGTCTCAGGTAATTTTTTCTGCCACCACCCATGTGTGTTTTTTTTCTAAACTATGGTTTCTCTCATGGATTTGTAGGTTACTCGGGGACGTGGGTTTTTATCTGGAATATGAATATGAATATGAATATGAATATGAATATGAATATGAATATGAATATGAATATGAATATGAATATGAATATGAATATGAATATGAATATGAATATGAATATGAATATATATATATATATATATATATATATATATATATATATATATATATATATATATATATATATATATATATATATATATATATGAGAGGCGATTTGAAACCCTCCTCCCCTGGACAAAATCCTGCTTAGTAGTAACTACTGTGTGTAGTAACTAGAGAGGGCTCATATTTATCTGAGCTTGTATACAGTTTGTATACAAGGAGTTAAGATTACCAGTAGAATTATGACATGATGTTTCAGTATCTTCTGCCCGCTGTTGTCGTGAGCACCACTGGGCACGTGCACCGGATGGTGTTTAGGTGTATGAGGGGAGGGACTGGGAGGGGATTTGCGTTTTTATACCGGTCATTTGATGAGTTAATTATATTGGAGATATAAAAATTCTGGGACTTCAAAGGGGCATAACTTGTGGACGCTGTAATTTGTGTACTGGTGGCTTAACCTGTTTTAATTTTCTAGTCAATGCACGAAGGATCAAGATAAAGACGAAGGGGGGGGGGGGGAGTAGGATATGAGAGTTTTTAATTTCAGCTTTGTAGTTTTTATCACCAAAACGACCGAATAATTTTATGTAATATTTTTGTGTGACCTAGTGATTTTCTAGCGTGGCCTAGTTGGTGACCTAGTTAGGTCCATCTTGAGGTCAACTGTTGATTGTGTCCAGACATCTACAAATGATCGGTTGTTGCCCTTGTGTGTCCCACTTGATGCGGTTGTCGCCCTTGTGTGTCCCAGACAATGTGGTTGTCGCCCTTGTGTGTCCCAATTGATGCGGTTGTCGCCCCTGTGTGTCCCAGACAATGTGGTTGTCGCCCTTGTGTGTCCAACTTGATGTGGTTGTCTCCCTTGCCGGACCTAAACATTGTAGTGACCGGCTGAAAAAAAGTCAGAACAAAAAAAAATAGATCAAGTTGTCTCGTTAGTCTAGAACATTCGCCTGTGTCACGTGGTCTTGTATTGTTTTATCTGAATTGGATTTAGAGGGGGGGGGGCAGGATTTGTCTGTTGTTTTTTGGCTGAAGTACCGATTTTTTAAGGTTGTGTTTTAGGTGAAATCAAAATAAATTCGTTGTGGTTTGGTGGCACAGCATGACGATGGTTGTGATGTGGTGGTCCCACTGATTGTGATGTGGTTGTGATGTGGTTGTGATGTGCTTGTGATGTGCTTGTGATGTGCTTGTGATGTGGTTGTGATGTGGTTGTCCCACTGGTTGTGATGTGGTTATCCCACTGGTTGTGATGTGGTTGTTCCACTGGTTGTGCTGTGGTTGTTCCACTGGTTGAGATCTAGCTGATATGGCACTCACTCGAGCAATGGTATCAAAGGATGCTAGGTATAGTTCTGACCACACAATCCTTTCAAATGACCAATATAAACACATGAGTCAAATGGACTGTTAGGTTGGTAATGGTTCTCTGTCTTTATTTAGTAGCTGCTCATTTGTATTGTCGCCTTGTGCAATAATTTCTCAATTTTTACTTTCTCGTATATACGAAGTATAGAGAAAGTCTTGTAATCGTGCAAAAAAAAATCGAGATTTTTACAAATCTCGACGTTTTACACCTCACTGATACGGAAAAACATAATTTTGCAATCTTGTCCGTATGTCTGTGTGTGTGTGTGTCTGTGTGTCTGTGTGTCTGTGTGTAAACACGATAACTTGAGTACCGTTACAGCTATGTTGATGAAATTTCATATATAACTATTTTATCAAAATCGTAGATCCGTATCAACTTTTGAGCGATTTCCGATAACCGGAAGTGGTACTTTTCCTACTTTGAATTTTTCAAAAGCCTATAACTTGAGTACTATTTCAGATAGATAAATGAAATTTCACATGTAAGTAAAAGATCTAATTCTCTACCTTCTGTTAAATTTTTAGTAATTTCCGTTGACTGGAAGTAGTAATTTACGCTACTTCCGATTTCTCAAAAAACTAATGTAAATTTTAAAAGTACTAATAATATTGCGCAATATTATGCGCTTTTTTATTTGGCGTTCACTTGGTGTGCAATTAATTTGTCTACGAGATTTTATTCTATTTTTAAAACTTTAAGTATTTAAAATGGATAAAAAATCATGTCTATAGCCCGAGTTCCCATCCCCTGTTATTTTATATAAGAATATTCGAGAAAGTTTAGGGGAGATCACTCCCGGTTTATTTTTGTTTGCTTTTTACTTTCTCGTATATACGTAGTATAGAGAAAGTATTGTAATCGTGCAAAAAAATCGAGATTTTTACAAATCTCGACGTTTTACACCTCACTGATACGGAAAAACATAATTTTGCAATCTTGTCCGTATGTCTGTGTGTGTGTGTGTCTGTGTGTCTGTGTGTCTGTGTGTCTGTGTGTAAACACGATAACTTGAGTACCGTTACAGCTATGTTGATGAAATTTCATATATAACTATTTTATCAAAATCGTAGATCCGTATCAACTTTTGAGCGATTTCCGATAACCGGAAGTGGTACTTTTCCTACTTTGAATTTTTCAAAAGCCTATAACTTGAGTACTATTTCAGATAGATAAATGAAATTTCACATGTAAGTAAAAGATCTAATTCTCTACCTTCTCTTAAATTTTTAGTAATTTCCGTTGACCGGAAGTAGTAATTTACGCTACTTCCGATTTCTCAAAAAACTAATGTAAATTTTTAAAGTACTAATAATATTGCGCACTATTATGCACATTTTGTTTCGGCGTTTGTTTGGTGCGCAATGTTTTTTCTATGAGATTCTATTCTATTTTTAAAAGTTTAAGTAATTAAAAATCATGTCTACATTCCAAGTTATATAAGAATATTCGAGAAAGTTTAGGGGAGATCACTCCCGGTTTATTTTCTGATTGTCATATGTATTTGTTATAAAAAAATCGGTCTAAAGTATAAAGTCAAGTGACTTTAAAAAATGTACCGGTGCTGTCGCTTTATACCCATAACCCCATACATTCATAACGCACTTGTGCGGCACACGGCAGCGGCACATAAAAAACGACCGGCACTTCGGTGTATGCACCAAACAGCACCTATAGAAATACGGCGTGCAATCTTCCCCCTTCCCTTTTGGTGGGGCGTCGCGCAAGCAACACACGCCGACCCCCAAACAAAACGGAAGTAGTTTCTTCAAACATCCGCCTTGCTATGGCGATGATTAATTTCATATTCAGAAGCCGGTCGTGTTTCCGGCTGCATAATGCATGCGCGGACCGGCTTTTGTGTGCGGTTAAAAGCTGAAGAATAGGGATGTTGGAGCACTAAAACAAACAAAGAATGAGACATTTTTTACCTAAAGATTTGTAGGGCCCGTGTGGTTGAATTGTCGTGTTTAGATTTTTGTGTTTGTTTACTTGCGGTCAATAGGTGTTGTTTTGTTTTCACGGTAGGCAGTTCTGAGAAAAACATTTGGTTATGTGGGAATTTGATATGGGAAAATTGTCGTTAGTTGGGTTTGGGAGGGGGGGGGGGATAGGGTTAATGGCTGGCTGAGAATGTCAGAACAACCTTAAGGAACGTTAATTCGACATTCGTATTCAGGTGTTTGGTTAATGAATATTTTCCTTTTTTTATCATTCTTTATTTTAATGTTGGACGGGATTTTCTTGTTGACTCTGTCCTCAGACTTCTCATCTTTTATGTCCATCTAAGAAAAATCTACAAGGCAGTAGTTTCTTTTAATAAATATATTTTGAAGTTTCCTCTCTAGATGGGATGCTGTCCCGCTAATAAGCCTCGTCTGCCCGGGATCCGAACTCAGAACTTTAGAGTTACCAATCACGCCGTCTCTAAAAAAAAAAAGAAAAAATTCTAAAGGCTGCCGAAATAAATCATACACCATACGTATCTATTAATGTTTTTTCAATAACTAAAAATGTAAATTTAAAAAAAAAATGATAAGCTAAAGACTTCCGCGTTTGAAAAATTAAAGATTAAACTTAAAGCAAGACTTTGCGACAAATTTAAATATAATATGAAGAATCAGACAGATATATTATTTCAAAAGTTAAAAGCATAAAATATCCGATTCTAATTTATAAACAAAGTACTAGAAGTGTAAATACAAATACAATACTAGATCTAAATCCCCTTCTCTATTATTAAAAAATGATATAGAATATTATTTAAAAGTTGATTTTAAACATGAATATAGTAATCGCTTTCTCAGTTTCAATACTCACCAACAAGGCGCCTATCTTACAACACCATATTTCTAGTTTAACGTCAACTTTTTTTTAGTGTTGAACCTGGTTATGATGTTATTTATGTCATGCCACATTTGAAGCACGTGTAAGGTAAACACGTGCGGCATACTTTGTAGAAGCTTGACATCGCTCACATCCATGCACCTTGTCTTGTCAAATTTCTCACCATTTATCTCATCTGTACCTCAGTAATGGAGGCGGGAGCTCGTGTAAGCGTCGTCATGGTAACTTTAGACCGACATTCCAGACATACTTAAATACCGAGTGAAAGTGATATATGTTACTATAATAATTTTTTTTTAAAATTAAGGTCAATGAACTTAGTTCGTTATTTGCTTGTTTGTTCTTCTGTAAGTCGTGTTGCACTGTTTATTTGTTTGTTCGTCTGTGGGTCGCGTGGAACCGTTTTTTGTTCGTCCGTTAGTCGCGTTGCACTATTTGCTTGTTTGTTCTTCTGTATCTCGCGTTGCACTATTTGCTTGTTTGTTCTTCTGTATCTCGCGTTGCACTGTTTGCTTGTTCTTCTGTGAGTCGCGTTGCACTGTTTGTTTGTTTGTTCGTCCGTGTGTCGTGTTGCACTGTTTGTTTGATCGTCTCTGTGTCGCGTGGCACTGTTTGCTTCTTTGTTTGTCTGTATCCCGCGTTGCACTGTTTGTTTGTTCGTCTGTGAGTCGCGTTGCACTGTTTGTTTGTTAGTTCGTGGTACTGCACGCCCCTGACTACAGATCCTAGCGAGGTGAGGCGGTTGACGATTGGATGAATTAGCACGTGCCAGTGCACGTGCACGGCGATAAATCGCGAGACTGTGACGTGATTTGGACGCCGCGCGAGACTTGAAGAATGCGACTCTCGTTGTGACTACGGGATCGGGTTTCGATTTGAAGGAGATGGGGAGGTGGGGGTGTTTGGGCAGGTGGGGGTGTATGGGGAGGTGGGGGTGTTTGGGCAGGTGGGAGTGTATGGGGAGGTGGGGGTGTATGGGGAGGTGGGGGTGTATGGGGAGGTGGGGGTGTTTGGGCAGGTGGGGGTGTATGGGGAGGTGGGGAGGTGGGGGTGTATGGGGAGGTGGGGGTGTATGGGGAGGTGGGGGTGTATGGGGAGGTGGGGGTGTATGGGGAGGTGGGGGTGTATGGGGAGGTGGGGGTGTATGGGGAGGTGGGGGTGTATGTTGAGGTGGGGGTGTATGTTGAGGTGGGATGTAGGTGTATGGGGAGGTGGGGTGTAGGGGGAGGTGGGGTGTATGGGGAGGTGGGGGTGTATGTTGAGGTGGGGGTGTATGGGGAGGTGGGGTGTAGGTGGAGGTGGGGAAGGAGGGGTGAAGGTTATGGAGAGGAAGGGTGTAGGTGTGTATATGGAGGTGGGGGTGTAGGTGCAAGGGTTGTTTTTGTTGTATGCGGGATAAGGAGAAGATATGATCCGAAGGTGGTGATGGAGTGCGGGTATGGTATAAGAAGAACAGATCAAATATTCTGCCTCTTAATACCTAGGATTTCAACTCTCGAACTCTAAAATAGATTTTACAGCCCCTTGTTAATGAAAGAACAATGTTCTTGGCTGTTTTCAAAATGCTTGTATAAAATAAATGCTGTCAAGATTTGGGATAGATATTTAAGGAAGATTAATTTTAGTGAAGTTTTTTAAGGGGTCTTTTGATTATTAATTTGACACCACGTGAATTTTTGTGACTATACAATGTATTACATTTGATAAAGAATTATACTTTAAAATTGTAAATATGTGTTGTGGGAAATAATGAATATTGTAAACAATTGTGTCGGTCTAAGTTCTCTAAGCCAATTATCAAATATAACGTCATCACTAAGACAACACAGTTACCAAGATAGCACATTTAATAAAGACAGCACATTTACAATTACGACACAATCACACAGACACCCATTCACTGTGACTATACAATCACGTTAACAACATATTTTCAAATACGACATAATAATAAAGGCAACACACACAAAGACAACACAATCATTAAGACAACACAATCAATTAGACAACATATTCTCTTAAACACAGAGGCGTAGCGATGGGGGGGGGGGGGTGGGGCGGGTGAGGGGGGACATATGTCCCCGGGCGCCGACCTTAGGGGGCGCCAAAATGGGTTGGAAAAATAAATTGAAAGCTTGAGGGGGGGGGGTGCAAATCGAAAGTTTGAGGGGGGGGGGGTGCAAGTCGAAAAATCTTGAGGGGGGGTGCAAATCGAAAGTTTGAGGGGGGGGGTGCAAGTCGAAAAATCTTGAGGGGGGATGCAAATCGAAAGTTTGTCCCCGGGCGCCGGGAAGGGTCGCTACGCCTCTGGTCAAACACAACCCATCCACCATGACGACAAATTCACTTAGAACACCATCCCTGACGCCACTAACTCCCCCCTCTATCCTCTCCTCCAGGTCTAGCCATGGGCAACCAACACAGCATGTACCCCACCGTGACCAAAAGCGCCAACCTCGGGGGGCAGCAGGTGCTACCGTGTGAGGTGCGGCCAAACAGCAACCCGGACGCCCAGTACGTCGTGTCGTGGACCAAGAGCGGTATCAAGTGAGTACATTGTTTGTGTGTAGGGAACCTGGGCATTGACAGGAGGAACGTCGGCATTGGCGAACCTGGGTATGACAGGGGGAACCTGGGCATTGACAGGGGGAACCTGGGCATTGACAGGGGGAACCTGGGTATGACAGGAGGAACATGGGTATGACAGGAGGAACATGGGCATTGACAGGGGGAACCTGGGCATTGACAGGGGGAACCTGGGCATTGACAGGGGGAACCTGGGCATTGACAGGGGGAACCTGGGCATTGACAGGGGGAACCTGGGCATTGGGGAACCTGGGCATTGACAGGGGGAACCTGGGCATTGGGGAACCTGGGCATTGACCGGAGGAACATGGGCATTTGGGAACCTGGGCATTGACAGGGGGGACCTGGGCATTGACAGGGGGGACCTGGGCATTGACAAGAGGAACATGGGCATTGGGGAACCTGGGCATTGACAGGGGGGACTTGGGCATTGACAGGAGGAACCTGGGCATTGACAGGGGGAACCTGGGCATTGACAGGGGGAACCTGGGCATTGACAAGAGGAACATGGGCATTGGGGAACCTGGGCATTGACAGGGGGAACCTGGGCATTGACAGGAGGAACCTGGGCATTGACAGGAGGAACATGGACATTGGGGAACCTGAGCATTGACAGGGGGAATATGGGCATTGACAGGAGGAACCTGGGCATTGACAGAAACATGGGCATTGACAGGGGGAACCTGGGCATTGATAGGAGGAACATGGGCATTGATAGGAGGAACATGGGCATTGATATGAGGAACATGGGCATTGACAGGGGGAATATGGGCATTGACAGGAACATGGGCATTGACAGGAGGAATATGGGCATTGACAGGGGGAATATGGGCATTGACAGGGGGAACCTGGGCATTGATATGAGGAACATGGGCATTGATATGAGGAACATGGGCATTGATAGGAGGAACATGGGCATTGACAGGGGGAATATGGGCATTGATAGGTGGAACATGGGCATTGACAGGGGGAATATGGGCATTGACAGGGGGAACATGGGCATTGATAGGGGGAATATGGGCATTGATAGGGGGAATATGGGCATTGACAGGGGGAACATGGGCATTGATAGGGGGAATATGGGCATTGATAGGAGGAACATGGGCATTGACAGGGGGAACATGGGCATTGACAGGGGGAATATGGGCATTGATAGGAGGAACATGGGCATTGACAAGGGGAATATGGGCATTGACAGGGGGAACATGGGCATTGACAGGGGGAATATGGGCATTGATAGGAGGAACATGGGAATTGACAGGGGGAACATGGGCATTGACAGGGGGAATATGGGCATTGATAGGAGGAACATGGGCATTGACAGGGGGAATATGGGCATTGATAGGAGGAACATGGGCATTGACAGGGGGAATATGGGCATTGATAGGAGGAACATGGGCATTGATAGGTGGAACATGGGCATTGGGGAACATGGGCATTGATTGGTGGAACATGGGCATTGACATACAAACAAATACACACACACACACTATCAGATCTGATATGGCCCGCTATTCCTCCTTAGATCAACTACACGGTTTAACTAATAATACGAATAGCAGACATATTTCAATGCAAATAGCTTCAAATTTCGGAATATAGAAATCAAGTTTTTTAAAGAAATTTAAAACATCATATTGTAATCTGAATTGTACGCAATAAAAAATGTAGCATTCTCGAAAAATCGTTGCCTGTGTGCTACGTTACATTACTGAAATAGCTTCACGTAAAAATGGTTCTGAAATCAAAATCACGTTTTTAATTTGATTGGATGTATCGAGTTGGTGTTGATCATAGCGTGGAGGTGGAGGTTTAGGGTTACTAGGCTTTGATTTAATCAGTTATTTATGGGTTAGGATTAAACTGTTGGTGTTTAAATTCTGTTTGTTTCGTATTAAATATCCGGTATGTTGTGAGAGTAGGGAGGGTTTTGAAAACATGAAACGCGAAGAGATTAAATATTTATAGGTTGTCATTAATCGACTTTGCTTTAGGCATGCGATGTGTTAAGTAAGTGATGAGAGAGTTAAAGTGACGGTGGACTTTCAGGATGTATTGGAGAGAATGGCAGAGAAAAAAGAGAGCCCACTCTCTAGCAGGACAGAGAACTCTGGAGAGCTGTAGTTGGTGGCCCATACTCCAGCAGGACAGAGAACTCTGGAGAGCTGTAGTTGGTGGCCCATACTCCAGCAGGACAGATAACTCTGGAGAGCTGTAGTTGGTGGCCCATACTCCAGCAGGACAGAGAACTCTGGAGAGCTGTACTTGGTGGCCCATACTTCAACAGGACAGAGAACTCTGGAGAGCTGCAGTTGGCGGCCCATACTCCAGCAGGACAGAGAACTCTGGAGAGCTGTAGTTGGTGGCCCATACTCCAGCAGGACAGAGAACTCTGGAGAGCTGTAGTTGGTGGCCCATACTCCAGCAGGACAGAGAACTCTGGAGAGCTGGAGTTGGTGGCCCATACTCAAGCAGGACAGAGAACTCTGGAGAGCTGTAGTTGGTGGCCCATACTCCATCAGGACAGAGAACTCTGGAGAGCTGTAGTAGGTGGCCCATACTCCAGCAGGACAGAGAACTCTGGAGAGCTGTACTTGGTGGCCCATACTCCAGCAGGACAGAGAACTCTGGAGAGCTGTACTTGGTGGCCCATACTCCATCAGGACAGAGAACTCTGGAGAGCTGCAGTTGGCGGCCCATACTCCAGCAGGACAGAGAACTCTGGAGAGCTGTAGTAGGTGGCCCATACTCCAGCAGGACAGAGAACTCTGGAGAGCTGTACTTGGTGGCCCATACTCCAGCAGGACAGAGAACTCTGGAGAGCTGTACTTGGTGGCCCATACTCCATCAGGACAGAGAACTCTGGAGAGCTGCAGTTGGCGGCCCATACTCCAGCAGGACAGAGAACTCTGAAGAGCTGTGGTTGGTAGCCCATACTCCAGCAGTAGTGACGAGAAATAATAAACGACATTAAATTAATTCGTTCATCACCCTTTATTTTCCTTATTAGTGGTTCATTTAATTATATATTATTTTCAATTTTCTTTTTTTGTGATTTTTATTTTTTTTTTACTTTTTTATGTAATGCGTTTAAACTCTTACATCTTTTATGAGTGGCTGGTTATGAAAAATATTTGACAATACATGTAGACGTATCTGTCTGAGGCACGCCATCATGAGCAGCATATAACATCCCGACATCTTCCTGCTAGCCATCGATTGACGAGCAAGTGACGGTGCGTTAAAATGGCCCGTCTTATATCTCGCGTTAAGACGGGCAAATGACTAGTAACTGAACTTGATATAGTTAATCTACGCCGTGTCAAATGAGTTATTGATCTTAGCTTGATAACGCTGCGTCGATTACCTCCCCTGACGTTTTATGGTGTTTTGAAGGGTGACTTTATTTTTCAATGCTTCAAGGCCAAGTTTTAAAAGTACTGATTCTAATTTTTTTTCTGCGTTGTTGATGAAAAGACAGATGTGTTTTTGAAAAAAGGGGCAGACATTAATTCGGGTTTGTCGCATATGGGGCTAATGTCCATTTAGGCATTTGTCGCATTTGGGCGAACGCCCAATTAGGAAACGGCCTTTGGTCAAACCACATTTAGGCATGTGTCTTCCGGGTATTCCCAAAGTCCCTATATAAGACGAAGTAGAAATGGGTAGGTTGGGTGTCACTATTATAATATTTCTTGTGATATTTCTTTTATGGTGATTCTCATGATGTTTTTATGTTTTGATGTCACGCTTATGAAGACTTACGTGATGTCGCTGTTATAATGTTCTACCTAATGTTATTCCTATGATATTTCATGTAGTAGTAAGTTTTATGATGTTTAAAAAAATATCACTAATTTGGTATCGATAGTATGATGTTCCACATGATATCATTAATATGATGTCGATATCTCGATGTTTCTCGAGTATTTGATGTCTCTCATGATGTGTGTACTTCCCCTCATGATATCGATATCATGATGTTTCTCAAGTATTTGTTATGTGATGATGTCTCTTATGATGTGTGTATATCTCTCCCCCCCCCCCCAGGGACTCGCTGCTGGTCAAGTTTGAAGGCTACAACAACCCGGCGGTCATGGAGGGATACAAGGACAGGTTGGATGTGGTCAACAAGGCCTCGCTACAGGTGGGTTGGCGGCTGGTTGGTAGATGGGTTGGTAGATGGGTTGGTAGATGGGTTGGTAGATGGGTCGGTAGATGGGTTGGTGGCTGGTTGGTAGATGGGTTGGTTGATGGGTTGGTGGCAGGTTGGTAGATGGGTTGGTAGATGGGTCGGTAGATGGGTTGATAGATGGGTTGGTAGATGGGTTGGTGGATGGGTTGGTGGCTGATTGGTTGATTGGTTGGCGGCTGGTTGGTTGATAGGTTGGTTGGTGGGTTGGCAGCTGGTTGGTTGATAGGTTGGTTGGTGGGTTGGCAGCTGGTTGGTTGATTAGTTTATGGGTTGCTGGTCGGTGGGTTGTGTCTTTGTTGATTGATGGTTGATGGGTTGGTATGTTGATGAGCGGTGGATCGGTTGGTTGTGGGGTTGGTGCCTTGGTGGCTTGATGTGTTGACGGGAAGATGGTTGGTGATTGTTGGTGGGTTGCTAAATAAGATGGTGGGTTGGGTGCTGGTTGGTTGATAGGATTGGGTGTCCTCTTGTTTCATATTTGACATAATCATCGTCCTCTTGTTTCAGATATCACATATTGAGAGCAGTGACGAGGGCTGGTACTCCTGTGAGGTGTACTTCACTGTTGAGAGAGACGACAAGAAAAGATTACCCTCCGATTATTCCTGGGTTTACCTAACCGTACACAGTGAGTACAGCACCAGTTGTCGTTCTTGTCTCTTCTACTCTAGTCCTGTGTAACAATGAGTACAGTACTTGTCTGTCTTCTTCTCTAGTCATGTGTCTGTCGTCCTTATAGTTTTTTCATTGTTTAGAAGAAAAATGTAGGAAGATTTTTGTTTAATTAATGATATGACGGTATCGATGCCTCCTTTACCAATACTATAACGGGCTCGATACCTTCTTTAATTAATACCATGACAGTATCGGTGCCGCTACTCCAAACTAAGATGGTATCGCTGACCAATCCGTTTCGTCACGAGCTGTCAAGTCATATGACGACCGTGGACAAATGGTTTTGTCGTGTTATACTGTTCCCTCATCCCTACCTTTACCCATACCCCCACCTCACCAGTGTTTCTACCAGACTTTTTTTTCCGGGGTCACTTGAAATTTTCTGTTCTGGGGGGGGGGGGGCGGACACTGTTAAAAGTATATATTGTTTATATAAATTCCATTTCGTTCGATGTGGGGGGGGGGTAGACTGTTCGGAGTCCCCTCTCAGCCTAAAACATCTCCCTTCTCACGATTTACAATATGACTGCGGTTAGTGATTTGTGGTAACTAGTTTGATTTTACTGAAAATTCATTTCAGTATTCTAGATATTTTATTTTTATTTTTATGGGAACTTTACACCCTGTAAAGTGTAGACTGAAACGATGTACTATAACCCGTTTGTCTTTGTTGTTGTGTTGTTTTTTTAGCGCAATTTCCATTCTGGAGAATTGCGTTTATTAACGCGTCATTTCTGGGAATGGATGGATGGATGAATGAATGTATGGATGAATGTGTGTCCGGGCTTTAAGTCGTATCTCCTCCTCAACGAAGCAATATCGATGACTAGTTCCAAAGCAATTATGTTAAGCAAGTTACGAGAATGAGCATAGGCCATAAAAATTCCGGGTTTCTTTCATGTATTTCCCGGAAAAGCCAAAAAACCTCGAAAAAATGCAGTTTTTGGCCCATATCTCGGCAACCAGACCACTTAGCGACTTGAAACATGTACCAATCGATTCCTGCCATAATTTAGAACAATATTGCCGAAGAAAGTTTTCAAAAATATCCTCTCGTTTAGTCACAAATTTTAAAATTACATAAACACCTACAAACCGATCGTTCTTCTAGCTTGAACGCATCCCAGCATTATACGTCAGAGCTATTTTTAGATAACATAAGGAAATTGCGCATACATGTCACTAGACTTTTTAATTAACTTGTTTGTGCTTTAAAAATATGTGCGTTTAAAAAAGGTAATTTAACCGAGGTTTTTCTGTCTTCTCTAGATTCAATGTCCATGCGTTACTATCATGATCTTGCCGTGGTTTCGCGGCATTTAAAAGCTTGTTAGTGTGAAGATTTTTATACTTGTGTTATTTCCCACTTTTTTAAACTAGGTTTTTTTTTAAGTAACATGGCAGATAACATCTGAAAACAATCAGCATTGTATTTAGTTTTTTCTTAATTAAATCGACAGCTTAGGCGACTAAAAATTTAGCTTAAAACAAGATCTATAACTCGCTACTTAAATGTAAATGAAAATTATCTTCCCTTAATAAACGTCTGTGGGCGGCTCTCGTATGAGAAAAGATCTATATATATAATTCTCTTCTGGGAGACGTTAGAAAACAAGCTGCAAGCGCGCCTTACAGTCCCCTCTCTTCCTCTCTATCGCTACCACCCCACCCCCCTCACATGGTCTGGTGAGCTGTGGTTCACGCTAAATGTTTACATTCGTAGAGCCGGGTTTGGTGACGGCTATTAGGGGCAGATAATTTAGTTTGAAACGATTTTAAACTTAGAGGAGGTAACTAAGAGGAGGCTGCTTTCACGTGGGGGGGGGGGATGAAGGGGGGTTTAGTGTATTAAAGCAAATATCTTCAGTGGCAGCATTGGTACTGTCGAATTCACAAATTATGAATTACTGAAAAGTAGAAAAAACAACAACTAAATAGCGGCGTATGATACACCGCGGGTCGGCTCATAATGAATAACAGCTCAATTGTGTTATTTATATCCTCATCTGGTATTGAATGTAGTTCTCTTTATGTTAATTGTAATAGTTAATTTAACGTCTAACTAGATTGAAAGTAGCTATTCGTTTGAAAATGAAATAGGAAAGAATAAATTGCTACTTAAGAAATGTTTCAAACTTGAGATAAGACTTTGCCACAAACCCACAAACAGACAGACATTGAGACCTAAGTAAAATTTTGTTTAAAAAAAAACGTATTTTGACGGGAGGGGTGTGGACAACTTGTTGGAATTGTTTTTTCAAGGCAATCAATTATGCGATCACGTGGGACTGGACATTGAGAAGACCATAAAAAGCCGTTTGCTGGCTTTAGAATTGTTTTTCTTTCATAACCGGAGATTCACTAGGAATCGATATTTTGTAATCGCAGAAATGATTATTTAGTCTGCATCCAACGCCAACATTGGTAATCCTGTAGAGACGGATGTTGGGTGTGTGGGTCCCTACGTTGGACAGCGGGATTGTTGGAACAAAATGGCCGACAGAAATTGATGGCCGATATCTTGGTCAAAAATGTCGGAATAAAAATTGATGGCTTAAATCTTGGTCTAAAATGTTGGGCGAAGATTGGTGGCCGAAATATTGATTCGATATGTTTGACCAAAATTGAAGGCCAAAATGTTGAACTCAAGTGCTGGATTTAAATCTTCTTCTTCTTAATCCCGTTCGTGCCCAAGACACATGTAGCAGATGAAGTAGAAATCATCTGATTCATTGACCTCGGCATATGAAGTGATAGTGTGGTCAGCACTATGCCCAGACTCTCGGGGTAGCAGTTGAAACTTGATAATAAAGTTGATACAAAGTGCTAGACCAATTGGGTGATTAGAATTGATGACCAAATCCTAATACACAGAATACACATTGTAATGTCACGTTTACACTTGCTACATGTATAGTATACATGTCTTGAAAACGAAAACTCGCAACAAGTTTATGTTTGAAAATATTTTGCCGACGGACGTGTATACTTATGCTAGGTTTTGTCTAGGACGTAAAGTATACAATCGCAAGTGTTTGACCAAAATGGATGGCAAAAATGGTGGATATTTATTTTTTAAAGAACACATTTTAGGAACAAATTTACCCAACTTAAAATAAATGTTAGGCTAACGTAGTGGGCAGTAATACTGGAATATTATTAACCCGAAATTCTCGAATTCGATTCAAATTATCGAGTAAGTAGTGGTCTTAGGCTCCATTCAGCACGAATAAGCAACAGATACTAACGCGGGAAGTATAGAAGATGGACTTCATCTTTTTGGTATAACTTAGTCCAGGTAAGATATAGTCCGCAGATATCTTATCCAATAACTGTTAAATTTATAATGTTAAATAAGTGTATTCACATGTCAGTACCCACATGGTACCTTACAGAGGCGTAGCGATGGGGGGGGGGGGGGGCAGGTGTACATGTCCCCGGGCGCCGACCTTAGGGGCGCCAAAATGGGTTGTAAAAACAAATTAAAATGCCATTTTAGCTGCATTTTTGCATTATAAAAAGTTTGAAGGGGGGGAGGGGGATGCAAATCGAAAGTTTGAGGGGGTGCAAATTGAAAATCTGCTCCCGAGGGGGGCGCCAAATTGAAAGTTTGTCCCCGGGCGCCGGGAAGGGTCGCTACGCCTCTGGTACCTTATAACGGAAAAGTACCAGTTTTCTGTGACAAACCAGTTAATTTGTGAACTTTTCATGAACGAAATTTGCAGAAACATAATGTGTAAACGCGCATATTAAAAGATCCTTAGACCAAGTTTGTAACGGAGATATGCTATGCGTGTAGGGGCTAATGAATCGCTACATAGCACATGTAATTTTGGTGTCAGTTCATCGATATATGGTGTGGGCTCGTTGGTTTGGGAGAGGTTGAGCACAAGGATAAGACGTTGATGAAGAAATTTGTGGAGGGAGGTAATGATAAATGGATGGAGGTGTGTGGGTAAGGGAGGTGTGGGAGTGAAGCAGATGTGAGGGAGGTATGAGGGAGGTGTGAGGGAGGTGTTAGGGATAGGGAGGTGTGAGAGTGAGGGAGGGATGGACTTTATGGTCAGTTAACAATTGTTTGCTTACAAGAGAGCGAATCTTACACTTGTAAATGGACTGTTCTGTTGGTGAAATGAATGGTACGTATGTGTAAATGTGTAAAAATATGTGTAGGTATGTAAATGGGAAATATGTATGTGTAGATTGATGGTGCATTTGAGCCGAAGTGTAAATGTATAGTGTGTTTGTAAAAAGTTTCCCTTTCAAACCTGACGGTCTATGGGGCAAGTGAAGTAGAGTTCACTTGTTTCTGAGACCTCGGCATATGTAGAGATAGTGTGGTCAGCACTATGCCCAGCCACCTTTACTTTCCCTAACGTGAGTTTAGTTACCCATCAGAGTTGGGTGGACTCAGGGACGGTCTACTGACTTGAACCCGGATTCAAACTCGAGACTTACGGGTTAGCAGTCCAGCTCTTTACCGCTAGACCACCCCGTCCCATGGTGTGCTTGTGCACATTTGTAAATGGGCGCTAAGTAGGTGTCACCTGTGTAAATGAGAGGTAAATAAACGGTATGTTTATGTACACATACAAATGGACGCTTTATATGTTAACACATGAACGTGTGTGTATTGCTGTAAATAGACGCCATGTTAAAGTACTAATCTAAATGTTTACTTTATTTAATAACTAATTGAACATTTATTTTCCCAAACAATAAAAAATTCCTACCTATTTTTAAAAAGTAATGCAAATTTTACCCGTTGACATTTAACGTAAATTAACTATCTCACAACATTGACTTTTTATTTAATTAATTACACCAATTAGATTCAGCCACGTAGAAGTATTTTATTTGTATTGTATTGATTGCGCCCTTTGTATAATGAAATCACTGTGGCGAGTATAGCCTTATAAAGCTAATGCAGCTGAATGGTGTTTATTGTGTTCTGTTGTTGGCTGTGTTCCAGTGTAAAGTAAAGTCGAGATTAAAATACAATTCACTGAGGGTTTAGTTGAGGAATAATTTACGAATGTTGACATTTGAAGTAATGGTCTGTTGTAGATGGGGGTGAGCTAATGATCTGCTTGAAAGTCGTCATGGGTTGGTTGAGTTTATGGGTACATTGAATTTTATTGGTATAAATAGCAGTAGCGTAGCGACGGGGGGGCGGGGGGGGGGACATATGTCTCCGGGCGCCGACCTTAGGGGGCGCCAAAATGGGTTGGAAAAATAAATTGAAAGGTTGAGGGGGGTGTAAATCGAAAGTTTGAGGGGGGGTGCAAATCGAAATCTCGAGGGGGGGGTGCAAATCGAAAAGTTTGTCCCCGGGCGTCGGGAAGGGTCGCTACGCCTCTGATAAATAGTTTGACGTGTCGAATTGTTATCTTATAGTGTTGTGAAATTCTTTTATTTTGTTGAAAAATGGCGGCGCTCGGGGGACGCGAAAGGGGCGTCCGCCCCAGGCTTTAAGGCTCTTCTTCATCCTGCAGGTTTATTTACTTTTGAGAATGAAAGAGGTGGATGGCTTTCAAATAGGGAGCCGGAAGTAGTAAAATGTGGGTCACAGATGAGAAGTTACCGTTAAAAAAATTTACATTGTTCGACCGATAGTAGTGGGAACTAGAATAATTTTTTTTTCTTTCCTAATTTTAGTATTCTATGGTATTTTCCTCTAACATTATTAAGTATTAAGTGTTAATGTTTTATGTGTCATATGTCCCGTTGACTTCAGCTTGCTATTACTTTTGTATTTGTTTCGATAGCCTTAGTCCAACCAAGAACAATCTTGAAATGAATCTAGTTCTGCTGGCCAGCCGTGAAGCGTCTTTGTGGTTTAATTCAGAGTAGCAATAAGAGGACACTTCTTTCTGTTGATGAACTCTATGACGGCAATAATAGGGTTAAACTATCACTCCGTCACCATCCGGTTAAACTTTCATCCCGTCACCATTGGGTTTAACTTTCACCCCGTCACCATTGGGTTAAACTTTCATCCCGTCACCATCGGGTTAAACTTTCATGCAGGTTGAACTTTGACCTTTCTCCCTCCACGCCTTCTCATGTCGAGCCGAGGGCAAGCTAGAAAAAATGTTTCAACGGCTGAGCTAAGTAAAGGGAAGCAACCGATACAAGGTAACTAAGGGAAGCAAATCAGTGGGAAACATGCTAGCTTGGTGTAGACTGAAGGGAAGTAACCTACACTTGCTAGAACTAACTAAAGGGAAGCAACCTATACAAGCTAACTAAGGGAAGCAAATAAGTGGGAAACATGCTAGCTTGGTGTAGACTGAAGGGAAGTAACCTACACTTGCTAGAACTAACTAAAGGGAAGTTACCGATACATGCTAACTAAGGGAAGCAAATCACTGGGAAACATGAAGTAGACCGAAGGGAAGCTACCTACGCTTGCTAGAATTAACTAAAGGGAAGTTACCGACACTTGCTAGAACTAACTGAAGGGAATTAACCTACACAAGCTATAACCAACTAAAGGGGAGCTACCTACACTTGCTAGAATTAACTAAAGGGAATTAACCTATACTTGCTAGAACTAACTAAAGGGAATCTACCTAGACCCACCAGAGCTAAGTAAAGGGCAGCTACATACATCGATACACTATTTCATCCAAAAACTGAATCGATGACGAACCTGCTAACAAAAACGAAACAAAAAACCGTGGCTGACAGTCATCGTGCTATATAATTTGGATGACGTCGATCTCGATACACCCAAAATTGCAGCCTTGGGCCATTTCCGTTAATCATTCCTGCATGGTACAGTAGTTGTTTTTATTTGGCCAGAGTTATTCATCTTTGTGCTTTGGAGTTGTTTGCTCCTAGCGCCTGCATCGATTTATTTTAATGCTTTCTGTGTAGGTACGTGAAGGAGTTTTTTCCCCTCTTGTGTGTAAATGTTTGCGAGTAAATCACAAATGTCATTATGCAAATTTAACGGCTTTCTTAGATGCCCGAGCATGGTTAGCTGGACAAGTAAAGAAAAAAAAATGGAACGACATTTTTTTTTAGGGTGTGTTGTTTTTTTTTTTTTTCGTTCGTGTTGCGATAGTTTAAGGGTTGAATTGAATTTTCTGTTTCTTTTTTTATTCCTTGTGGAGTCATCAGGGTTGGATGTGGGTTGTGGGTTGAAATATCAAACGTGTCAAGTTTGCACCATAAAATGTGTCAAGTTTACACTATGAAATGAGTGTACACTATAATGTATGTCAATGTACACTTAAATATATTATGTCAAGTTTACAACATAATTTGTTAAGTTTACACCATTAAAATATGTTAGATTTAAACCATACTTTTTCAAGTTTATACCATTAAATGTGTCAAGTTCACACCATACTATGTCAAGTTTACAAGATAATATATCAAATTTACACCACATAATATGTAAAGTTTAGACTATAATGTAGGTTTACTATTGTATATCTTAATATATGTCAAGTTTACACCATAAAATGTGGCGAATTCACATCATAATATATGTCACGTTTTCACCATTAACTTTGCCAACTTTATCGAACGGATCCGCCAAGTTAACAACAGCAAATTTGAGTGGTTCACACAATATATCCTGTCATGTTTACAGTATCAATTTATAATGTTTGCACCGTCAGAAATGTCTAGTTTACCGCGTCAAATGTGTCAAAATTACACCTACGTCCCAGAAAGATGACAAGTTTACCCCCGTACTATGGGATGATTTATTTAGCCAAATTCTCGATCAAGGCCTGGGTAAAAGCTGACATGCTCATCTAGATGAGATCTAACTGCGGCTAATTATCCATGCAAAGAACACGACATGCCTTGTGTGGTAAAATGCCGGTTAATTTAGCGGGAGATGTTAGTTATCCCCCCTGGGCATAAGGTGGTAGTGAGGCTTGGTAACGTGACTTATAAGAATAGGGAGAGGGACGGGGAGGGGTGAGTCTAGAGCGTAGACGACCGTGCATGTGACGTGTAGAGTCAAATACTTGAATACTCGCAGAGTTGGAAGGATCCGAGCCGAGTGAAGTGAAGTGCTAAGTTTAGACTTAACGAAATAATAAACTAATACATGCATGTTTTTTGTTGGTGGGAAGTTGCGTCAAATCGATTGTGATTGTTTAGTGTCTGATTCACGACACGAAGGGCAAAGTGCAGGGGGCGCTGGTTGGGTGTGTGTGAACAGGCTCTGTGTGTGGGGGGTGTGGGGGGTGCGTGTGTGTGTGTATGGTCAACAGTTTGTATCTGTGTGTGTGTATGTGTGTATGTTGTCAACAGTTTATATGTGTGTTTGCGTGTGTGCGCGCGTGTGTGTATGTATGTCACAAAAAACTCAATGACATTTCTTTCAATGTATTTTCTTTCTTCATCCTGAGCTCAACTGACCACTCGACTTTAGCTCTAACTGACCACCTCAGCACAATTTAAACCCGACAACTGACAGTTTTAACTGACCAACAAAACAGACCATAATTTTAAGCTGACCAACTTAAGCTTAACTAACTTTAGCTCTAACAGACCACCTGAGCACAATTTTCAAATGACTACCAACATAATTTTAAGCTGACCAACTTTTAGCTGACCTGACGCCTGCACTGACCAACCAAACTGACCATACAACTTTAGCTGACCTGACCCCAGCACTGACCAGCAATCAGCTATCTCACCGCTGGCTGGCATCTTCCAGCCGTCTTGTACCTTCAGCCATGTGTGACGTCACCCCTGGGGGCAATGCCCGTTCAGCCAAGCGCAACGGTGTGAAGTAATTAGCATGTTTCCTGGGACAAACAGGTCTCGCTTTGCTGGTTCCGTGCACGGCGCAGTTTTGTGCGCATTGATCCCGTTTGTTGATTGTAATGATTGTAATGATTGTAATGATTGGTGATTTCAATCAATGTTCGATGGCCTGGGTTTGCGTGTGTACGTGGCGAGACCCGGTCATGGATGAGTGAATTCGCGTTGGGGGTAGGGAATGGTGGGAATATTGTTGTGTAATATGAGCATACTTCGGTTACGTGTTATTTCATGTGTATAATAAATTACGAGTGAATTATCCTATTGAGTGTGTGGGGGTTACTGTAAAATGATAGTAATATGATTGGATGACGCATGTATTGTTTATGCGGGTTACAAAACAATGAATGTATTACCTTTTTGGAAAATACTATTTAGCCTTGAAGGGTCAAAGGAGAATCTCGAAGCTTCATGCGAGATCTCGCAGCTTTACGCGAGATTACGCGGATAGAGTTCAGCAGACTGAGACTAATCCTAGCTTTGTTATAGACGGCAGCAGACATGTGTCTGTGATGAAAGGCCAGACTTGACGAGTCTGTCTGTTTAGGGTTAGAGAGTTTCAACAGCTTTTGTGGGTTCAGCTTTGGGTAAGGTTTAGACAGGTAAATTTTTGTTGACAACTTGTAAAGCTTTGGGTAAAATATAATGTTTGTTTTTAATCGGAAATTCCCATATTACAAAAATTATTTAACATTTACGTTAAAACATCAATGATTTTTGTCTCCGACAGTTCTCGAAGCTAAACCAATGTAACAGAGGTCCGTAACAATTGCTTGTAACGCTGAAAAATGTATGTGAGAATAGTTCTCTGCTTGCGTTCAGGTTTTTTTTATATTTATTTTTTACAAACAACCCATTCAGATAAGTATGTGGGGACATTTGTAGATATGGACACAGAACCATTTTAGCAGCCCCTTCCTCCGCCCTTCTTACCCTTAAAAGAAATAGAACTTCTTGATTTTGGTTTTTTTCTTCTTCGTCCTTGCAAGCTCATACAAGTCGGTGGTTAAGGACAGCCACTCTTCTGGGAGAGACAACTCTAAAATCAAACAACTGCTGCCTTGTAGTTTGTACTTGGTTGGACAAAGGCTATGGAAGCAAATTCAAAAAGAAAAGCAGGCTGAAATCGGAGTCAATGGTCTCAATAGCACATATTCAGTTGACACGTTTACTTAATTGTATACTTAATTAAGAACGAATAAATAGAAGAAGAGTCTAACATCGCATTGGGGTGTTTTCAGGCCTGAGTCTTTTGGTACAAACTGCAGTCCTTCAAAACATATTCGGTACCTACGAGTGCCGTACCGCATGGGAATTTCTCACTAGGGTTATTTGTTTTGTAGTGACACACTTTTTACGGCTAATTTGTTGTCTTTTTATTTGTAGTCAATAAATCATTTTATAAAACAACTTTCTAGTTCACAGGTGTTGTAAGTAAAATTGTCAGAAAGTTGTATAGAAATGGTTCTAATGATCTAGTCTTGAAGTACTAAATTTATCTCACGCGGTGAGCTTAAGTTAGAAGAAATAATTATTCCGCGAAGCATTGATGTTCTTAAGTTTCTGGCACTTGAAGAAGCTCAAGAGTAATCCAGTTCTCTAAATCTGGTCTAGTGATCCACTACATAACTATCTCTCATCAAACGAATGAATTCTGTATAAACAAAACAAACAAACGAAACAAAATTATTTCAAAAACCAAAACTTGAGTACTTTAAATAATTAGTGAGCCGCCGGCGGTCATAAAAACAATCACTTCAACCGTGTTTGGTGGGGAAATAAAAGGCTTCCCTGTAGAGGGAGGTAACAATGAATCGGCCTGTTGTGGTCTAGTTTTACCGGTTGAGTGATCCTTCTGTCCGATCAATGAGGCGCCGATGGGAATGAATCGATAATTGATATTTTAATGTGTAGTCAGGGTTTAGGGATTTAAGGGGTTGGGGAATGGCTGGTCGCTTGCTGGAAGATATGATTTTAATGTATTTAGCAAGGAGGTGCAAAAAAAGCAATTTTTAAATTAGTTTATACTGAAACATTGATACATTTAAAGATATAAAGATGGAGGTTTTTACACGGATATATATATATATATATATATATATATATATATATATATATATATATATATATATATATATATATATATATATATATAAGATGATAGAAATACGAAATTGTCCTAAGAGAGAAAGTATGCCAACGTTTAGACAGAGGTATTGTTTTCATTGCAATGAAGCAAGTATCTAGTGTAGGAAAACATGCTGTTAGCAGTATTAAATGCCTGGTACCTATTAAACCTGGGTCGGCTCAAGCAAAATCAAAAGTAAATCGCTTTATCATTGATGGCGTTATCCAAACAAAATGAAGCGGAAGTGACGTCAACACCAAGTCGTTATGTACTCGAGTCCCTAAAGAGCTTTCAGTTTGAGAATATTTTTTGTGTAAATTCCATATCAGCAATAGCTCGCAATATTCTTAACCTGTATTTTAAATAATCAAAACATGCAAAGCTATATCCTGTACACCAGTGGCCCAATGATGCTTAATATCTCAATCTAGTTGAAATGAGGTAAAAAAAAAGTCAACTAATCGATAAAAAACAGGTAACTAATCGATACAAAAGTAAAAATAAAGTCAGTTTGGATAAAACTTGAGTACGTTTGGACAGTGCGTAGCGAGGTCGGGTGTCACCCGGTGCGGCACTTAATGGTGTCCCCCCCCCCCCCCAGAGGCGTAGCGACCCTTCCCGGGGACAAACTTTCAAATTTTCGATTTGCACCCCCCCCCCCCCCTCAAACTTTCGATTTGCACCCCCCCCCCCCCCTCAAGTTTTTCTCTATATATTTTGCTATTTTTTGCCTTGGTGTCACCCCCCTAAATGGTGTCACCCGATGCGGTCCGCACCCCCCGCCCCCCCCCCCCCTCGCTACGCCCCTGCGTTTGGATTACCATTTCCTGTCACGTGGTTTTATTGGCCACATGGGCAGGTAGATCCTGTTCAACATGTGGATCTATAGCTGCAGCAATATAAAAGTCAAACTTTAGCTGCAGCAATATGGGAGTAAAAAATGATGTACTCTTGTAGCTAGCTAAGTGTTTATTTGTTACGCTACTCACACGGAATGTTAGCGTCTGGCATGTGTTTATTTTTGTTCTAGCAACACTTTTGTTTTGTTTCGGCTGTTCTTTAGGGGTTTTTAAACTACTAGACAAAGAGTTTTGCTTGTTTCTGATTCAAATGTTCATCTCCAAGTTATATTTTTTAAAAATAACTACTGTTTTCTATAATTATATGAAAATTACTTTTGGGTTTAAAAAAATTATATTTGTATTTTGAATGTAAAACAATCTGTTGTAATTTGGTTGAGTTGGAGATGCTGCGTGTATAGTATGCAAGTGATTCTGTGGGGATTATTACTCAAAATGGCAGAGGGTGCTTTTACGAACTTTTACATATGTCATACAGTCTGTGGGTCAAATATCTCATCTAAATTTTGTCACAATTCTAATACAGGAAGTTCGTTCAAACTTTCCTGATAAATTTATTTGCTATGACAACGCAGGAATATCGAATTTTAAATGTAAGTAAATGTGAATTAGTTATTTAAAATGTAGATTACACTTCAATAACAAAACAAAAGCGAGTGACATTTTTTTCTATTAGTTTATATATTAAGACTTATATAAATCGTAAAACCTATAATCGCTAAAAGATGTTGGAGTTTGCAAAAGCGAGCAAAGACTGAACTTTCATATCTGAAAATGAAATATTATTTGATTCTACTTAGTTTAGCTGATTTTTAAGCTAGCTAAATTATAGCTTTCTAAACTTTTTAAAAAATTTTATTTTTTTACAAAAATGTTCTGTTAATGTATGTGGGTGATGTTTTATGTGGCAGTTTGTGCATTCGAAGATTATGTACGTTTATGTCTGTGCATCTATGTTAATATATGTGTGTGTGAATTCGGCAGTGTGTTTACCTAACCGTATGAGAGTTTGCGTGCACTTGAGTGCGTGCGTGTTCACAATAACAGTGCGTCCGTCCTTACGACTGTATGTCTGTATGTTTGTGTTTGTCTATGTCACAATGACATATAGCGTCTATTAATGTTTGAATAAACCACCCACTAGATTTTTTTTACCTCCTCTTAATTGGGTAAAAAAAATTTAATGAGCTTCAACGGTTGAAGTAACGATACCATCACGTGGTTTGATGGATGACACTGCCACTAATTAACCCCCAGCACTTTATTATTAATCAAGCTTTAAACTTTATCACCAGCCCTAACCTGTTGTTGACAAAAGAACTGGGAGGGGGTTGGGCGGGGGTGGGTGTGGGGGCGTGATCTGTTTGCACAGTTTGAAATAAATGACAACCGATTATATCACCGCGACGACACTCTATTTTTAGAACAAGAATCAATTACATTTTTAGAATAAACATTTAATTCGTGTAACAAATTCTGATTGAATTTTTTTTTAAAATGAATTTGATATTATTGGTAATACGCAGTGGGAGAAACAAAATGTCAATAATCTTTAAAAATGTATTGTTTTAATTATTTAAAAGTGGATACGTAAACACAGGCTATTTGCGAAAATTGGTGTATGAATTGTGTCAGAATTAATTAAATACAAATGTCGACAGTTGCTTTAAATAATCCCTTTAAAATATTTGCTAAAACTTGTATCATGTTATAGTCACGTTTGGGATGAGGCCTTAGAGTTGGGTTAAAATATACGGGTGTATAGAGCAACTACACATATCCGTAATGTGTTCTGCAGTCAATTAGGGCCAATACAATCATAAAAATATCAGAGCCAATAAAGTATTGATAATAGTAGAACCAACTTAGCATCTAAAATATTAAAGGTAATATAGTAGGCCTACGTGAAATATTAACGCTAATACAGCTTTTAAAATACTAGACCTATATGATATAGACATGAGTAATGTTATCACATCAAAAATACTTTAATGCATTAGCTAACAGCATCCCTCTATCGTCAATGTAGGTCTACACTGTTTTAACTATACGCGTCTTAGAGTAAAAAACTTTATACCCTTAACAGTTTAACTATCTAATAATTATCATTAAAAAAGTTTTAAAAAACCCACGTTTTCTAATTGAACTAAAAAGTAGAAAATAAATGCTATACATCACAATAATGTAAGCGATCACTCTACAATAAGCGATGAAAAACGTGGGGCGCCGAAGTAAAAGTTTTTTTATCGGTCATTGTTAATATAAGATGTAAAAGTTATATTACTATTGATTAGATAATACTATTGACTTTTATTAGGGAGCTTGTAGAGAGTCAACAGTATTAGAAATTGTAAGAAAATCACGGCACCCCACGCTTTTCATCGCTTATAGTAGAGTGATCGCTTACATTATTGTGATGTATAGCATTTATTTTCTACTTTTTAGTTCGATCAGAAAACGTGGGTTTTTTAAAACTTTTTTAATGATAATTATTTTCTACTTTTTAGTCTTTGTCTGTTTGTTTGCATTCAAATCTTGCTATCGATTTGATCTTCTCGCATTCACTTTTTTTTTGTGGGTAAACGAAGACAACTCGTAAAAAACACGTGCCTTTTCCAATCGACGTTTCTTCTGTGTTGCCGTTTCTTTTACCATTTTGCCCTCGCGTGCAAACCATTCGACCATCAACGTTCTACTCCCTGATCAGTCAGATTTGCATAGGTTTGTACACAAACACCGCGTGACCACTACTCAGCCAATCGCGTGCTCGCTTCAGTAAGCCACAAGAGGGAAAGTACCGAACCTTGTTTTTATCAAATTACAATTACTAGGTTATGTCCCTTTTTTGTACAAATATATAGGGGTCTAAAATGATCAATAAAATTTTGCCATGGATCAATTTAATAATAATAACAATTGAATATTGTATTGTCATCGGAAACAAAGCTTCCCTGAAAATTTCAGCGCGCTAGCTAACTGGGAAGTGCCCGAAATTTCGATCGCAAGATTTGATTGGAAAAACAAACAAACAAACAGACGCGAAAGCAAGTTAAAGAAAACGTGGGAAAAATACGTACAGATATAAGTGTGTACATCTAAAATTGTTTTCCTCTCGAGATGCTTACATCTAAAGGTATATATCTTTGGAGATGAATTTCTTCTCCCTCATCACCGAAAGAGAGTAACCCAACCTCCCACCCACCTCCAACCTCCCATCTAACACCCCCCTCCAACCTCCCACCTCACCACACACCTAACGTCCCCACCCAACACCCCTCCCAACCTTCGACATATAGGCCTACATAACATATGTAATTATCTCTATGTAAAAAAAACAACACCAAATCAATTTGTAATGCTATGTATTCACTTGCTGTGTGTGTGGTGGGGTGGGGTGGGGAGTGGGAGGAATAGCAGCAACTACGTTCTACGTTGGAAACATTTTGTTTGTGTTTGTTGGTGGAGCCCCCCCCCCATCCCACGGCACACGACCCCCCCCCCACCCCATGACTTGGTTGTTGATATGAAGGTCAAGCCCCTGGGGGCGTCACGAACAGTCCACAGAAAACAAGCGTGTCGGGGGGGGGGGGGAGGGGGTGTCGGGGGGTGAAGACGTATTTGTCATCTGCAGAGAGAGAGATAATCGCCCATTTATCTCTTGTATCACAATATTATACACGAAAAAAAAACCTGTAATTTGTTTTCTTTCGTGAAAATTTCGAAAAATTAATACCTAGTTGTCATTTTATATGGTGAAATTGTTTTCGATATAAAAAAAAAATTAATATGTTGTACTTTTGAGTAAAAAGTTCTGCAGTAGTCGAATATCTAGTATCGCTAATAACGATACTTTAATCGTATATAATTGTAGGACCTAGCCTAAAATTATCGGATATATCTGCAAGACACCTACCTATTAAAAATGTAAGAAAGCATTATAGGTAAGACGAATTGTAAATGTATGGTCAAATAAGTAAGATTTTTTTCCCCGAATTTATTCCTAACAGTATCCCAAATATTTTCCTGAGTTTCTTCTTACTTAAAACTTTAAATCTATCGGTGTCTTAATACATAGATCTTGGGATCTTAACAAATGTAATAAAGAATATATTGGTAATCAAGATAGAAAAGCATATATATATATATATATATATATATATATATATATATATATATATTGTATATATATGTATATATACGCTTAAATATATATATATATATATATATATATATATATATATATATATATATATATATATATATATATACGCTTTTCTATCCAGATTACCATTTTAATTAAGCCTATCTTGACGCCCTTACCCCTGAAATGAAATATTCTGACGGAAAATCCGAAACAATATATTAAACTGAAGCGCTACTTTCTGTTTGCGTTAATCATTGAGAAACCTGTTTACACCCTGCATGTTCTACCGATAGTTTGATGGAGAAAGTTATTACCTTGAATGCGAGTTATAAAATACATTTGTACGGCTACACACTTAAGTTTGAATCCCGGGCCCATAGGGACCGCCATATTGGCGTCGCGTAAACCGAATTGCATTTCCGGTTTCCGGAGAGTTGATGGGAAAGGCGTGCAGAGGATGTTTGGTTTAGCATTAAGGTTTAAAACTACGTTTGGGTTATTTACTTTTGAGCGCGTGGGTCGTTAAGGTAATGGTGTAAACTGAATAGAAAAAATATACTTTTTTAAAGGTAGGGTTAGGGTTTTGTTTAGGTTAACTATGAGGACTGTCGCTGGATCGAATAAAAATGTTTGTTGGGATTTAGTGAGGATGAGGATTAGGGTTTGGTGTTTTTGGAAGATAGGTAAGGACAGTAGTGTCGTTAGGTCGGGTGTCACACGGTGCGGTTACTCAAAATGTCATTCCCCCCCCCCCCCCAACCAAAGAAAAAAGTTATATATATATATGTATATATATATATATATATATATATATATATATATATATATATTTATTTATTTATTTATTTATTTATTTATTTATATCTTTAAAGGGTACACAGTTATTAGCAAAGTTGGTTATTTAAAGTCGACTATGAATATAGTTTGGATGTAGCACTATTTTCTCTTTAGTTAGTCGATTTATTTTGGATCAGATTTAAGTTTTTGCTTACGTTTAGCGTATTTATTGGATTAGACCAAAGTTTATGTTATATGTTTAAATTATAACTTTAGGTTTAGGTTTTTGTTAGGTTTGTGAAAATAGACTTAAAAATGTGAAATATATTGTTAGAATAGGTTAGGGTTAAGATTTGAAGGTTGTGTTGTTAGCATTAGTCGTCAGTTTGTTGTTTCGTTCAGGGTAAAATTTAGTGTTAAAGATTAATTGTAGAAAATAGAGTTTAAAATTTTCGTTTTTATTGCGATAATCACTGAACTAAAAAATGAAGCATGGATTTAAAAGAATAATAATTCAAATTTGGATTTAAAAAAAGAAATTTCGGATAAATATCAATGTCTGAAGAAAACAAAATTAACACGTGAAAAAAATAAAATTAACGCGGGATAAATATGTTGACAGGAAGCGGAAACGAAGAATAAGAAGTCGAGATGTCTAAGACAATGTGACGCATCTAATTGATACATTAAAGATCCCGAGTTGATGAGGCTAAGATTTGCATCAACATTCAGGTTAAACAGCATTAACAGCATTGAAATTTGTTGATTATTGATTGTTGATTGTGTTGATTGCAGATGGCCTACGGTGGTGTGGTGGGGTTGGGTTGTTGGGTGTTCGGAATACAGGTTGTATGTTCGGAGTACGAATAGAAGATGTTGAGAGGGAATTTTGGAGTACGAATACAGGCTCTTGAAAGGGTTGTTTAAAGTATAAATAAAAAGATGTTGAGAGGTATGTTCGGATTAAGAATACAGATTGTTGAAATGGGTGTTCGAATACAAGTGGCTGAAAAGATTTTTGAATACAGTTTGTTGAGAGTTATGCATAGAGTACGGATCAAATAGGATGAGAAGGATGTTCGAGGGGGGTGCGGGGGGTGCGGACCGCACCGGGTGACATCATTTAGGGGGGGGGGTGACACCAAGGCGAAAAATAGCAAAATATATAGAGAAAAATGATAATTCCACCTAATTAAGTGATTAATTCGTGTGATAAATAGGGGGGGGGGTGCAAATCGAAAGTTTGAGGGGGGATGCAAACCGAAAATTGAAAGTTTGTCCCCGGGAAGGGTCGCTACGTCTCTGGGGGGGGGGGGGTGACACCATTAAGTGCCGCACCGGGTGACACCCGACCTCGCTACGCCACTGGTTCGGAGTACGAATACATGTTGTTGAATATTAATATCAGAGTACGAACACTTTTTGTTGAAAGAGGTGTTCGGAGTACGAATAGAGATCATTGATAGTTGGAATATAGGATGCTCGTCAATATATAATAGGATTTTAAGGATTTTGCTACTCTAAATAGTGGACGAAAGTACCTTATTTGAAACAGATATTCGTCGAATAATGTTGGGGGGAGGGGATAAATCTAGCAGGACACAATCAACAAATACGTTTGAAATAAAGACACGTGATTTTAAAACATCGAAAGTAGACCATTAACATTGTGTAATTTTTTTTTACTTCAGGCTTAACTAGCCACTAGCCTGCCTGTCTGTCTGCCTGCCTACCTGCGCGCTTGTCTGCTTGCTTGTTTGTCTGTCTGTCTAGAATCTTATAATCACGTGGTACACTTCTTTTAAATTTGACACATATAATAAAAATAATGGCAACAAAATACTTTTAAAATATTTATGTCTAGAAATTTAATTATTGTTTCCAATCAAAAGAGGGAGTGGGGTGGGTTTATGTTCGAATACAAAGTCAACTATTGAGAAATGTTTCTTTAAAGCCGCTATTTGTGATATTTTAATGTCTTTTTCAAACCGAATTTCGCAATCACTTGATATTTGAATGGAAAACCAAACTCGCCCTAATTTGAGCATTCGTTTCATGTTTTAGATCTAACATTAAATCTGGCATTACCATAACTCTTAACCCTAACATTCAGGTGTACGGCTAAGCCAATTGGTGTCGAGTTGGACATTTCAAAAGAACGTTAAAAAAACAGGTTATTCTGTTTAAAATTATGTTCGTGTTGTCGTGAAGTTAATCACAGTCTAGGTCATCTCGCGTAGATCCTGTAACCAATTAATAATTTAACTTGATATTTCAGTAACGCAATTCTCAGCTCTTTTTTTTTTATTCCTCGATGAAAAAAAATCAATAATCCTTTTGTTAAAACCACGGAATTAAATCATTAAACAGCGCGCCAGCAATTTCTGTATGGCGGGGGGTATAATAACCGGGAATTTCCGAGACGTACGCTTGAAGCATTGGAGAGTTGGAGGTTGTCAAAGGTAGTTTGGTAGGTTGCGTGTTCAGCGTTAGATCGCTTCCAGAAAAATTTGACAAGTTAAGTATAGATCTTGGGTGATCGATATGTTTCACTTCTGCTTAGGTGGATCCACGGGGTGAGGGGGGTGTTGAGGTGAGGGGGTATTTGGGATGGGGGTAGAGGGGGTATGAAATAGAGGTTCTGGAAGTGTATAAGCATTGAAGATGTATATATATATATATATTTGGGTAGGGCAATGATGTGGTTTTGGGGGTGTTGAAGTAATGGGTGAGTGGATGTACCGGGGATGTGGGGGTGTGGCTGTGGGATGTGGGGGTTGTGTGTCTAGATGGATTAATTAGCAATTTATATTAGACGGTACAATTGTAGAATATATAGCGGCGGTTCTTAACCCGGGTTCGATCGAACCCCAGGGGATCGGCGAGCCAGTCTCAGGGTTTGCGCGGAGGTCAAAACACACACCCGAGTAATATAATCCATGATGGGATATTTTTCATTACGAGCGATAGAAGGGTTAGATAACTGCGCATCTGGTGGGGTTCGGTGCCCCCCCCCCCCCCCCCCCCCCAAAGGGTTAAGAACCACAGCTGTAGAGCATGTAAGAGTGTGGGGTGGACGAGTGATTGGAGAGAATGGGTAAGAGAGTATGGAGTAAAGTATGAGAAGGATAATATGAGGTTATGTACGGTCCGGGTTATGGAATAAAAATTTGGAATTGTGATTAAAAGTATTGGATGAAGATTTTTTGGGTAAATTGTATGAGGTATAGATTTAGAGGATATTATCAGGTACATCATAATTAGATTATTTTCTAATTACCAAGCTACGAGCTACTGTTATTCCGCTTCAATAGATTTTATTATAAGGTAGCAGGTGCTAGATTGGTTCCATCTTATTAAAGTTAAAGTTATATCTCATTGAAATTACACAGCATCCGCTCGCAAAGTAAAAGGGAGACATGTTTACAGGGAACCGGACGATTTCCGGAATGGACACTTGCCCGAATTCGACAAACGCCCGAATGGACACAAGTGGACTTCTTGAGACTCTTTAATCTGTCTTTAAAGAGCCTCAAACCCACGAAACTATGGAACAAAACTCCAGAACTTTACGCAAAAAATTGTCAGGGTCATTGAGATCATATCGTGAGACCCTTTCACGTTAAATAGTGTGATTATTGTGTGACGAAATCACGACGCCGTATCATTACTGACGTCATTGCACGTCTAGTTTCTACGAGGTGGGCGGTATTTAAAAGTTTGTAATCGCAGGTTTGAATAACTCAAGGGAAATTACTGCAACGTTTAATGGGAAAGTCGTGAATATTGGTATAGATGGGAGCTATCTTTAGATTCAAAGTCTCGACCCCCACCCCCCTCTTCATCCCAAGACAAGGGAATATAACGGTATTTACAGTATTGTGCGATTGACGATTAAATTAGATAATTTGAAGAGTTTAGAAAAAATTGAAATGTCAGGTCATGAAAGGAGAATCACAAAAAGAACAACGGTTTGATCAAAACTTTTTTTTTCAACTGTCTTAAATTTGGGAAAAAATATATTGGCGAAGATTCAACTTAAGTAGCAACCATATTTTAGACTCCTTTAATCCGGACATGCTTGCTTATCTAAATGAATCGTTTCTTCAAAAACTGAAAACGAATTACTACATTTTTTACGTGTATCGAAGCAGATCATAACTTTTAGTTCACCCAAAATACGGTAAATAGCTTGGATTCAGTTGCATATATAGAGGTTGTTTTAAAAAGTTTAGAGGATCCTTTCCTCATTGGCGGCAAAAATTACTGTAAGCACCCACATTGAATGAATGAAATGACGACTCACATTCTCTGGGCCTGTTCATCTAATTGTCTACTTCGTCCTCGTTCTAATGTATCACAATTTCACGTTTATAGCATGGCTATTGTTAATGCATATCAATTTCTCAGGTGTTTTTTTTTTAAATTATGTAAATAATGTTTGCACCATTTTTTAGACCAATGAGAATATTCGAGCATTTTATTTTCTAGTTAGCAACTGCGTCCCACGGAGCATTCCTCCCCCCCCCCCTCCCCCTTCCCTCCCCACACACAGATAATGGCAGATATTTTGTGATAGATTTTCTTAATGGCGCGGGATGAAATGTTTTAATATATTTTTTTAACCTGCAAGATGGCGGTGGTGTTGATGCATGCTGTAGGCAGGTTTAATTGGTTGCTTAAGTATTTGCATAATGGGGCGTCCTTGTTGGGAGAATTGGGGATTTATTGCTGTGTGGGTCAAGGGTGTGAGGGTGGTTTGTGTGAGGGATTGCTATTGGGGTTCGTTATGTTTTTGTTTTGTGTGGGGCAATATGTGTTAGGTACTATATGTGCAGATTGAAGTATTGTTAGTCTACACACACACATACACATTTATATATACATGTATATTTGTGTATAGACCTCTCTCTCTCTCTCTCTCTCTCTCTCTCTCTCTCTCTCTCTCTCTCTCTCTCTCTATATATATATATATATATATATATATATATATATATATATATATATATATATATATATATATTTATATATATATATATATATATATATATATATATATATATATATATATATATATATATATATATCCTACTATATAAGCGAAGGTAGAGAGAAAATAGATGACATAATAATAATAACTAGGCATGGTTCTGAAAATTTTCTATAAATGTCATTGATATTTAGGATATCCTTCAATCCATCAATCTTTCAATCCATCAATCCTTCAATCCATCAATCCTTCAAGCCTTCAATCCTTCTAGCCCCCAGCCATCAGTACGATGATGCTACTTTCGTTGTTTTGAGAACCTGTGTATATCCCATAATCCTATAGACACAAAAATTCTAAGTTTAACTGGCCACTACATATTGACCCAGCCGCCCACCAACTCCTGACGCCCCCATCATTTTTCCGCCCAGTTTGATCTCGCCCTTATGACCGTCACTCAAAAAAAAGAAAAAAGCATTTAGCTTTGTGTTGGCGGTCGCTTAAATTTTTAAAGTTATTCCACCGGAAATTCAATTTCCATAAAGTGCGTCGGAATTTCAATTTTAAACTTTAAAAAACAGCAATTTACTCGATGTTGTGTTTATTTGTGTTTTGTTTTGTTTATTCGTAGATTATTAACTGTACTTTAAAACTAAATGTTCAAAAATCGATTAAATAAATATTAAGTCCATAGCGACAGAGGACAAATATGTCGTAACTAATAGGGTAGTTGAGGAGGTGTGGTGTGTATGCATTGTGACAGATATATGTTGAAGTAAAGGTTGAAACGTGTTAGTCTTTTGTTAAACCAACGTAGCTTGGGTTAGGGTTAGTAGTTTTAATTCATATTTCTTAGATACATGGATTACTCTTATAATTGTACTGGGACTAACAATAAATAAGCTGACTATTAAATAAAAATCACATTTTGTGATCGTTGCATCTTCGGCGTAGGTTTAATGAAAGTGAATAATTTGTTGTTGCATTTTACACTCGGAGTGCATGCGGAGTCCTAGTCAGACGTGTGATTATCTATGTCGTCATGCACATTCGTGAAATTATAATGTCAGTAGGTTTTTTAGGCATGTCACAATTCATGACTTTTCAACGTGATGATTGGCAGTTCTTTTTTGACGTCATGATTCAGGTGCAAGGATAATTTTAGAAGTGATCCGGTTCTTGGGACTTTTTTTTCAAGTTATATTTTCTACATCTAGAAAGAATAACCGTGAGTTTGATTTTTTAATCACAAGTCATGATTGATTTTAGTCACAAGTGATGATTGATTTTAGTCACAAGTCATGATTGATTTTAGTCACAAGTATGATTGATTTTAGTCACAAGTCATGATTGATTTTAGTCACAAGTCATGATTGATTTTAGTCACAAGTCATGATTGATTTTAGTCACAAGTATGATTGATTTTAGTCACAAGTCATGATTGATTTTAGTCACAAGTCATGATTGATTTTAGTCACAAATCATAATTGATTTTAGTCACAAGTCATGATTGATTTTAGTCGCAAGTCATGATTGATTATAGTCACAAGTCATGATTCTTTTGAGTCACAAGTCATGATTGATTTTAGTCACAAGTCATGATTGATTTTAGTCACAAATCATAATTGATTTTAGTCACAAGCCATGGTTGCTTTTAGTCACAAGCCATGGTTGCTTTTAGTCACAAGTCATGATTGCTTTTAGTCACAAGCCATGGTTGCTTTTAGTCACAAGTCATGATTGCTTTTAGTCACAAGCCATGATTGCTTTTAGTCACAAGTCATGATTGCTTTTAGTCACAAGCCATGATTGCTTTTAGTCACAAGTCATGATTGCTTTTAGTCACAAGCCATGATTGCTTTTAGTCACAAGCCATGATTGCTTTTAGTCACAAGCCATGATTGCTTTTAGTCACAAGCCATGATTGCTTTTAGTCACAAGCCATGATTGCTTTTAGTCACAAGCCATGATTGCTTTTAGTCACAAGCCATGATTGCTTTTAGTCACAAGCCATGATTGCTTTTAGTCACAAGCCATGAGTCTGATTTTAGTGTCACAAAATAAGAGGTGCGTGTGGTACCCTTAGTGAGGTAAGACGTGGACAAATTTGGTATACAGGAATCAGACGTTAAAAAATTTGGTATCGATACTGAGTTCAGACGTGGACAAAATTTGTATCGATAATGATATTAGACGTTGACAAAATTGGTATCGATACTGATGTTAGACGTGGACACCAGAGCTCACTATAAAGAGTCACTGTCTTTATACAAAAGTACCTACCATACAGATGTCAGCTAGTGCTTGAAGTGCTAACCATACTGCAGAAATATGTTGTTTTCCTACAAGTAAACAGCGAAACCCGGACTATTTTGTTTGAAGAAGAAAACTAGAAGAACTAGAGAATCCTCCATAGACCACTAAAAACGTTGTGTTTACGACAAGAAGTTTGGCGACGGTAGTGTTAGGGGGAGGGGGTACATTGGAGGGTGGGTTATTGGAAGGGTATATTTGGAGGATATATTGGGAGGTTATATTATGAGTGTATAATGGGACGATATATTGGGAGAATATACTTGGTAATACATATTGTGAGGGTCTATTGAGAGGATATATTGGGATGTTATATTATGAGTGTAAAATGGGAAGATATATTGGAGAATATATTTGGTAATATATATAGGGAGGTTATATTGGGCGGATATGAGTGTATCAAGGGAGGATATATTGTAGGGTATATTGGGAAGTATAGAGTTGCACTCAGCTTACAAAGGTCGTAAAGAAGGGAAGAGGGGCGTTAACTGCAACTACCGATGGTTCTCAAACCGACGCAGTTTGTTTGATGTAAATGTCCAACACAGTCTTACATCATTGATCTGTTTGCTGTATGTATTAGTTTTATGGAAGCTACGTCGTAAATGTGTTACTGTGTGTGGGGTGAGAGGGAGGTGTGGTATAGAGATTATGGGATGGAAAGGTTGTTTTTATTTTAGTGTGGGAGAAAGATCGTAAATGTTTTATGGTTTGTTTTTTCTTTGGGTGTTGGGGGAGTGGGCTGATAAGGTTTAGGTAAATAGTATATCTTGTTTTGTATGATTATTTGTATTCATTAAGTTTGTGCGCATGTGTGTATGTATATGTGCGAAAATGCATGTGTTTGTGTTTTTAACTTAACTTATCAATTTCAATTTACAAAGCGCTAAAGGAAGAAATTAATGAAATTATTTACTTTAAGAACCATCTGTAAATATTGAATAAACACGCCGATAGGAGATGCATGCGCTGCATTAGGTGCAGATTGAAGTATATGAATGTAGGTAAAATGTCTAGTTAGAGATAGTTAAACAGTTGGCTCATAAGACAGCAGGATGCTGTTGTGATTTATTTATTTCTGCAAGGAACGGTAACTCGTGTTGTTTTTGTATAAACCTAACACTTAGTTGAGCTCGCTATAGACTAAAAGACGCTGCATGAGTTACCTCCCTTGAGTGTATTTCAATTCCTAGTTCCCAACTTGATCGCAGATCTAGACGACCAAGAAGGAATCGACTGATCTCTCGACCTAAAGCTCCCCACACTACACCCCAGGGAGGGGTAAAAACTGCTACTGGATACAACCAAATAAAATTAGCTCCCCTCCCCCCCCCCTCTATTTATGATGCAGGTCATCTACTCCTCCCGCCCCACGTGTGATGCAGTTCATGCCCTCCCATGTTCCCTCACCCCACCCTCCCATGTTCCCTCACCCCACGTCTGATGCAGGTCATCCCCCAGGGGTCACTTTACATCGTCTGTCATTCAACACTGGCTTGTCAAAAAATATCTGGCAAGTGTTAGATGTGATGTATAGAATACTAAAACACAAGGCTTCCCAAAACGGTATATATATATATATATATATATATATATATATATATATATATATATATATATATATATATATATATATATATATATATATATATATATATATATATATATATATATACATTATAAATATATAATTATATAGTTATATATATATATATATATATATATATATATATATATATATATATATATATATATATATATATATATATATATATATATATATATATATATATATATATATATATATATATATATATATATAATATAATATATACATATATATATATACATATATATATATAAATATATTATAAATATATAATTATATATATATGTATATATATATATATATATATCTGTTATATATATATATATATATATATATATATATATATATATATATATGATTATATGTATACATACATATATATAATATAAACATAAATATAAATATATATTATATTATATTATATATATATACATATATTTATACGTATATATATATATATATATATATATATATATATATATATATATATATATATATATATATATATATATATATATATATATATATATATATATATATATATATATATATATATATATATATATATATATATATACTTAAATGACAAATGTGTAATGTATATAAATACACAAAAACTTTCCCTTTCGCGATCTCTTAGTTGTATTCCTTGGTGATCTTTGCTCTCATCCGCTAAAACAACAGTGTGATGTAGTCTGCTGTCTATATACCACAATGTTAGAACCGCTGTGGAGAATATTATCCCACCCACTACAGACACAAACTCCGCAGTAACGCGACCGTATACGCTCGATTACTTTCTACCCCTTCACACCACTAAGTTGATTCGATTACTCCCTATGTACATGACTATATATACTCCAGAACTTTACTCGATACACGTAGAATCGATTACCAGCAAGTTGTATGAGCACAAAAAGGTGCAACAGAGAGACAGCCTTCAGCCAACAGCCCGCAGCTACTTTGGCTGCAGCCAAATTAAAAACCCCAAATCAGAACTATTTAATACATCTATAAGCAGACATATAGCTGTGGGCAAGGAAGAAGAGGACGAAAATAGTTGGAAAAATTTGGGTCGAGTGCAGAGGCGGAACTTAAAGAAAATAGTTGAAAAAAATTGGGTTGAGTGCAGAGGCGGAACTTAAACTGTGGAGAGAAATGGCTCTTACAAATTGTTGAAATGTAAATATAACTTGGAGAGTTCAATATCCACTTTATACCTTGAAACTTAAAATATTTGAATTTATATTATTTAAATTTCAATTATTCAATAGAAAGTATAAGCAGTCAACGTTGGATTTAAAGAATGATATGACTATGTTTATTTATTTCTATTTTCGTACTTTTGTAGAAGTTTAAAACACATGTTATGAGTAGGAACTGTGTAAGATTTTTACATTTTGAATCTTGAAATCAGTGTTTTAGGTGTAGTGTGTCGTATTCTATTCTTTCTTATGTTAAGGAACTGTATCGGAATATTTCTACCTGTATTATGGAGGGGAGGGGGAAGTAATAGGAGGTGTTGGCTAATGGGTGTGTTTTTGTTGTGGTGGGGGTCGAGGGGTAGGGGCAGGTGTCGATTATTTTCTATCATTTCTCTTCCCCCCCCCCCCCGCCACCCCTCTATCGTTGATTCCGCCATTGTAAGTGATTTGGCTTTCATATACAGGAAAATTAATCTCTATAAGGACCGTCTCTAACAAATTACTTTATGTAAAAATGAAACCCCAATACAACAAAAAATGTATGAAGTCAGAAGCAGGGTTGGAGGATAGCGAAGAAAATAGACCCGTGCAGATAATTTTATTTTAATGAAATGGGATAGTACCGTATCAACAGAGCAACGAATGGGCTGTTGTTGCGGCTTGATGAATTAGTCAATGCTGCTGTTGTGTTGGGGTATGCTGGGAATGGAAGTGGAACCCATTGAAAAATGATTCGACGCCGATGGCGAATGAAAAAAAAAACGAGACCATTTGTGAAATCGGTGAGCTTTATTCGTTTAGCTGGACGAGGTATGAGGGGGGAGAATGGAATTATTTGTATTTTTACGTCCCTTAGATCGGGCTGGTTGAGAAAGGACTGATTTAGCGGGTTTTGCGTCCAGCTCAGATGAACTCGTTTTGTAAATACAGAAAAAGGAGACGGAAAAAGTTATAACATTTTTACAGAGAACACATTTTTAAAAAAAAATTAACACATTTTGTAAAATTGAAAATTTTTTCGAGTTAAGAAGATCTATGGATTTCTAAGTTGTATTCTTCTTCTTCTTTGTTCTTAATTGTAATTTCGGAAGGTTTTCCCTCCAACACAATTAAGTATTACGTGTCAACTTGTTATGCGCCGTATGTGCCGTTGACGGGAGCCGGACGTTTTCCGAAAGACACTTGCCCGAATGCCGTTTGCCCGAATGGACACTTGCCTGAATACGACAAATGCCCGAATGGACACTTGCCATTCGGGCGTTTGTCGCATTCGGGCAAGTGTCTTTCGGGAATTTGTCGTAGACCCGCCGTTGACTCCGATTTCAGCTAGCTTTTCTATTTGGATTTGCTCCCATAGCTTTGTCCAACCAAGAACAAAGTACAAGGCAGCAATTTTTTGAAATTGGACTTGTCTCTCCTAGAAGAGTGGCTGTCTCCAGCTAACAGCCTCATCTGACCGGGTGAGGTTGTGTTGTTGTGGGATTATATTTAGCGGGAAAACCCCCGGTGAACATCACGTGATATTGTTGATGTGTGCACGTGACAAGACTTGCTGACCGGATGTGTGCGATGTTTGTGTTGAGTTGAAAGGTCAACTGACATCTCACGTGTCATATCGGCTGACAGTCTGGCGGCGAATTGAATTGGAAAGCTGAAAGTCACATTTTTCTGATATTTTGGATGAGAATTAAAATGTAAAATTGAAAGTCACATTATCTGACATTTTGGATGCGAATTAAACTGCGAAATTAAATCATTTTAGCTGTCGTGTTAGCTGTCATAAAACTTACAATAAAAACATATCACATAAGATTGAATCTCGTACAATTATTAAAAACTTAAAAACAGAAAATTAATACTAGAAACCTACTAGATCTAACAGGAAAATATTAGCAGAAACAAATAAATGTAGTAAAGTGGATAGGGAAACCTATTAAATCTAGTAAAACAAAACTACTAGCAGAAATTTGATCATCAGAAATTTAACGGTAGTTTACTAGCAGAAGTTTTTCGGTAGAAACCCACGAGCTGAACCTACTAGCTGAACCTACCAACAGAAATTACCAACATAACCTACCAACCGAACCTACCAACATAACCTACCAACGGAACCTACCAACATAACCTACCAACCGAACCTACCAACAGAACCTACCAACAGAAAATACCAACAGAATCTTACAAGAGAACCTACCAACCGAACCTACGAACAAAACCTACCAACAGAATCTTTCTAGAGAACCCAGGGGCGTAGGGAGGGGGGGGGGGGCGGGGGGTGCGGACCGCACCGGGTGACACCATTTAGGGGGGTGACACCAAGGCAAAAAATAGCAAAATATATAGAGAAAAAACTTGAGGGGGGGGGGTGCAAATCGAAAGTTTGAGGGGGGGGGGGTGCAAATCGAAAATTGAAAGCTTGTCCCCGGGAAGGGTCGCTATGCCTCTGGGGGTGACACCATTAAGTGCCGCACCGGGTAACACCTGACCTCGCTACGCCACTGAGAGAACCTACCAACAAAATCTTTCAAGAGAACCTACCAACAGAGCCTACCAACCGAACCTACCAACAAAACCTACCAACAGAACCTACCAGCAAAACCTGTAATTTTTAATAGACAAATCCTTCAACTGAGACAAAATCCCTCAGCGAACTAACGAATTCCAAATTTTCTTCTTCATCTTCATGAACCGACGTAATGTTCCAGTGTTGATAATCTGGCTCTGATTATGTTCCAGATCTATAGAACACCCATGTTCCATACAAAAGGGCCACACTGACCGGATGACCCCTGTGTTGCGACCCCTGACCCAGCCCTCACGAGAACCTCACATAGCCTGCTATTGAGGCCGAACGCCAGTATCAGCGAAACGCGATTATTTCTTTAATACATTCCAGAAAATAGTTCGGAGAAAAAAGGAAAGAGAATCCACAACGTCCGATTTCAATTACCTTTTTAATGTATTTTTTTTTTTGCTGGTTATTCAAATTGAACTTTTTTTTTGCTAGATATCGATGCAGAATATCGCGAAAAATAATGTGTCTGATTACTTGGTTCAATACCGAGGTATCTAATAAGTAAATGGGTTGTTTCGATACTTTTCAATGTGCTTTTCAGGTGGTTGGTTTTTATATTTTAATCTTTGCGTTGTTTTATATCTATATATCTATATCTATACCTATTCATCTATGCGACCAGTGGCGTAGCTAGTGGAGGGCGGGTGGGGCGGCCGCCCCGGTGCCAACCGCAAGGGGGCGCCAAATGGGGAAGAAAAATTAATGTTAATATTTTAAGCTGAATTATTGAATTATCCACAGTGAAAGTTACTAAAATAAACGACTTCAATGACTTACACAATGATTTAACAAATTTGTTTCACTGAAATATAAAATGTTACGGGATAGTAACTGATTAGAAGCGGCACAAAACTTTCCAACTGGGGGAGGGGGCGCTTTTTTACAGAGAGAAATAACTATTATATAGAAATGCGAGGGAGGGGTGCAAAGATAATCCCGGGCGCCGGAATATGTCGCTACGCCTCTGAATGCGACTGCTATTATTTATGGTGTCCACTGGGGAGGATGGGGATGTACAGCTGCCTGATATCCCCCCCCCTCCATCGTCTACGTCATTAATGTAAAACGTATACAACCAACCACTAACTGTAAAATTAGTTCCGACGTTGTGACCTGTCTGACACTAGGGTCCGCTCGTCTGTTGTCAGTAACGTAAACAAGGACCTTTTTTATCGGAGTGACGTCACGTTTCCTCAACTCCCGTCCCGTGAAGGAACACCACGAGAAACCGCGAGACTTGGGGCTCGCGAGATGTTTGTTCAGAGAATACCGTCTCATTTAGATTTCGGCTCTCGATCAGAACGTTAACTTAATTGTGTGTCCCAACACAAATTGTTTCCAACATACTCCTATATTTTTTTTTTATTTCCTTTTCTTCAAATATTTTATAGGATTTTTTTTTTATAATTCAATTTTAAGCAAGATTTTTTTTTAAAGGAGTATTTTTAAGGATATTTTTAATGAAGAAAAAAATTAGTGGTTTAAAAAGGGAAAAAAAATCCCGGAAAAGCTGCAGATATATTTTTCTGAAAATGTTTCATTGCTTTTTTTTTCATTACAAAAATTGTAATAATGAGATAGGAGAAGATGGATTGGTGGAAATAGTTTCTGGGGCGTGTTCACACGTTGGTTTTATGCGGGGCCACGATAAGCGCTTAGCCATGGCGGGTTGGTTTTTTGAGGCAATTTAGAAATATTTTTAAAAATATATTATAATTTGATTTTTTTTTACACTTTATGTATTTAAACAAATGATAAAGTGTTATTTTTAGAATCAATCTATTAAATCACGTGACAGTATTAATATGAGTGTGGGGGCGTGGGGTTGGTGTGTTTTTTTCTCCGCCTTCTCTGTTTGGTAAAGCGATTAATTAATTGTTCCGACATTGTTTATTCGGTTATTCGAATTTATTCCACATTGTTATAGATTTGTAACAATCCGTCGTGAGATAGCATAATCTATTTATCACTAAAGATTCGCTTTTGAATTCCTTGATCTAAGCCTATTTATTAATATAAATATGATGTTAAATAATACTTTATTTTTGTACCTTTGTAACTTCAGTAATTCTAGTGATCATCTCTATTAATAAGCATCTTTTTTTTTACTTATTTAGAACTATTTTTACCTATTTTCCCCCTATTTTTACAAGTGTTTAAAGTTAATTTCTTGTTCTTTTTTGTCGTGTGTCGACTGAAATTTCACCCACTTAATTTCACAACCGATTAATTTCAATTTTGGTGACAATGCAATGTGACATGTAATGTTACATAATTAGATGCTTAGTTAAAAAGTCAATTTTGTCGCTATTTTAAACTTTTTGTCCTGTTGATTTTCTGCGCAAGTGTTGCGATCTTGATTTATTAAAACTAAAAATAATTGAATTAAAAAGGAAAACAAAACAAAAACTTTAACATTAACAACGTTTTATATATGCAGAAAAAGAAGAAAATAAAATGATTTTCTTCAGATATGTAATTTTTTTTGTTTCTCTTCCCGTTTTTTTTTCGCTTCCATTGCACCATTGCGCATCGTATCTGTGTGGTGCGTAACTTCCATCCTCACTGTTGTCATATTTGTCACGTGATAAAGTCGAATTCCCCGAAGTCATAATTTTGGTGTAATTCTTACATTATAAACCCGCCCCATCGCTGTAAAGATCCCCTTATTGTGGGTAAAACTAGATATCAGAATCCCTTTCCCCGTCTATCTTTATCATCGATTTATGATCTAACTTTAGTTAGATTCAGCGCTGATAAAATAGACAGTAGACAAAATAGACATTCGACAATTATTCTTTCTCGAGAGAAAAAAAATATCTCGACATTTTTCTTGGCTGGGAACGTGTTTCCATCTCGGAGAGGGGGTTATTCTCCGGGGGTGGGGGGTCATTTGTTCCCAGGGAAGTGGTTTTTTGACAAAGATGTTATCCTTGAATGTACCTCTGGCTGACATAAGCAGCTCTATCGTGGGCTAATGAAAAGTTATCGCAGTTTTATGAAAACAATCATTTGCATTCTCTCCAGTCGAGAGACGCCGTTCAATGAAGGGGGAGCTTGAACTTTGCCAGGGAGAGTTTGTTTATTAATAGAAGAAAGGTTTTTTTAAGTAGAAGTGTGGGAGAGGTAGGGGATGAGGGTGAAATTTTCGTTGAATAAATATAGGTTGTACAAGAGGGTTGTGTAAGGGTTGGGTGGTCGTTCTGGGAGGGTTGGTTTTGGGTTGTGTGAGAGAATTGTAAGGGTTGTGTGAGGATGGTGTGAGGAATCTGTGAGGCTAGTGTTAAGATGTAATGCAAAATGTGTGAAAGATGTGTGAAGATAGTGTATGGAATGTGTCGGGTACTTCCAATTATTGTGTGAGGATTGTGTGTGGCTAGTGTATGTGATGCAAAATGTGTGAGATATGTGTGAGGATTGTGTGTAAGATGTGCGAGGCAAAATGTGTGAGGGATGTTTGAAGCAAAATGTGTGAGGGATGTATGTAAGATGTGTGAGACTTGTGTGAGACTTGTGTGAGGATGTAATGCAAAATGTGTGAGGGATGTGTGAGGATGGTGTGTGAGATGTGTGGGGCTTGTGTGAGGATGTAATTCAAAATGTGTGAGAGATGACTAATATGAGAGTTGTGAGAGACTTATTTGTGAGTGTCGTGTAAGGATTGTGTAAAGGTGGCATTGCGTGTGTGGTGTGCGAGCATTGTGTGAGAGGTTGATTAAGAGGAAATGTTTTTACCACTTATATTTTGGGTGGTGTATAATCGCTGATTGGGCAGTTTATGAACATCAACTTTTATGTTTTTGTGTGTCGCTGTTAATAAATTTATGTCAGGTGTATTGTGGCTTGACATAAAGAGAGATGTTGGTTTTATATCGAGACAGCTTCCGTTTTATGATACATCTAGCGTTGTGGCCGATAGAGTTAGAAGGCATTTATTTTATATTTTATGAATTAGCTTCATTCAGAATACGATAACGTACGTCTGGTAATCTTATATCAGAGAAAATATTATCAGTCATTTTTTTACATTGTGTTTTTTTTTAGAGTATGACTTCTTGAAATTAAGACGTCATTGCGTCTTTCTTCTGAATTAATACGTCATAAGATTTGACGTCAGCTGCCTGATGTCGTGTAATTAAATGTAATCTTATGCTTACGTCACAGAGCTGTTGATTATTGCTCAGTGAGAACATCTCTCGGGGGGCGCGAGCTGTTTACTGCTGACGTCACCAAGGTGAAGGTCGTTCTGCTTCCCTGCACTTATTAATTGATTGATTTTTTTTTTCATCAGGTTCTTTGTAAGCCGGGTGATAAACTTCAAGATTTTCTTGTAAAAGATTTTATTTCGATGAACTTTTTTAGCTAATTGAAACAAAACAAAAAAAAAGTTAATTCGTTTTTGCACAAAAAAATATACATTTAATTTCCGAGAATTCTTGATACAAATAATTATAATAAACAAAGTTTCAGAAAAGATTTGTTTTATACAACATCGTGTACACCATATACAAAATATATAAACACATGTAACACAGAGTATTTCTTTGAAGGGGTGGTCGGTCTGTTGATTGAGATAGAGCTACAAGATATTTTGTGTTCTTGTTCTGAGTTTGCTGAGTTGCTATGATCAAGGAAGTAGATGAACTCTACTTCATCAGCTCTTAGAACCGTTATGTTATTCCCATTACGTAATGCTGTAGTTCTTATCACTTAACTAAGTCCGTCCAAACGTCATTGCTAACAAAAAGAAAAAGTTAATAAAGGCCTATTAACATTAGCTGACTACGCTATCCCTTCATATGCCTAGGTCTCTGAAACAGATGAACTCTACTTTATCTGTTTCATGTGCCTGAGGCACGAACGGGAAGAGATGATGATTTACATTAGCCAGACTTGTTGTACAAGATGACACACACACAAAAAAACAGATAAACTCTGCTTCATCTAGCCCAGTATATCATCTGAATACCTTTCTAACCTTGCCGCGATGACCAGGGTACTGTTCGATAATATCAAAGACAATCGTTTTTTTTTTTTTTATCTTCGGGTCTAGTCCCTTTGATTAAGAAAAAAAAAGTTTTTTTGACATTCCATCAAGTTTTTTGTTTACATTTGATCAAAAATTATTTTTACATTTGATCAAGTATTTTTTTTTTACATTCGATCAAGTTTTTTTCTACGTTTGATCAAGTATTTTGTTTACATTCGATCAAATTGTTTTTTAAATTCGAACAAGTGTTTTTTTTTTACATTTGGCAAGTTCTTTTTAACATTCGATCAAGATTTCTTTACATTCGATCAAGTTTTTGTTTACGTTCCATCAAGTTTTTTTTTTACATTCGATCAAGTTTTTGTTTACATAGTTTTTTTTTTACATTCGATCAAGTTTTTGTTTACATTCCATCAAGTTTTTTTTACATTCGATCAAGATTTTGTTTACATTCCATCAAGTTTTTTTTTACATTCGATCAAGTTTTTGTTTACATTCAATCAAGTTTTTTTTTTCATTCGATCAAGTTTTTTTTTACATTCAGTCAAGTTTTTATTTTCATTCGATCAAGTTTTTTTTTTTTTTACATTCAATCAAGTTTTTTTTTAATTCTATCAAGTTTGTTACACGTGCGTACAAAAAGACGAAACTTATCGCTGTTATATTGTCCGCTAAGGGTCTCCAACAAAAACGTTTTATGTCTGTCACTGCTAAAGGGGGGGGGGGGGGCGTAAGGGTTGGGAGAGGGGTGAGGGGGGGGGGGACTTGTAATGCTTGATCTCAATTTTAAATGGCCTAACTCAGTTTGTCTTGCAACTGTTTCTTCCGCATTGACTTTCTCTCTACCTCATTCTCTCTCTTTCTCTCAATTTCTCTCTCTTTTTCTCTCACCCTGCTCCGCTTTCTCCAATATCCACTATTCCCCACCTCTTATTTATCCTATTGTCTCTCTATATTATATTCTCACCTTCCCCCCCCCCACCCCCCCCCACCCCATCATATCCCAGCTATCCCACATACCCCACCCACCACTCTACCACTTCGTCTCCTCTGGTCAAGAGCAGATAAATAAACGGATGTCGAGGCGAGACAAAAGGATGGATTAGCCCACCGAGTTGTCTTATCTTGATAGGGAGTTGTCTCCCCTAACTCTTGGCCCGCTCTAACCTTCAATATCCTCCCCTTCATTCAGGCTACTGCCTTCATGGTCTCGCCCGATCACAACAGCGGGGGAACTAACGAATGGCAACATTTCTTCATTATGGGATCGATTCCAATTCTTTAAAATTCTCAAATTTATTATGGGATCGATTCCAATTCTTTACAATTCACAAATTCATTATGGGATCGATTCCAATTCTTTAAATTCTCAAATTTATTATGGGATCGATTCCAATTCTTTAAATTCTCAAATTTATTATGGGATCGATTCCAATTCTTTAAAATTCTCAAATTTATTATGGGATCGATTCCAATTCTTTACAATTCTAAAATTCACTATGGGTTCGATTCCAATTCTTTAAAATTTTCAAATTCATTATGGGATCGATTCCAATTCTTTAAAATTCTCAAATTTATTATGGGATCGATTCCAATCATTTACAATTCACAAATTTATTATGGGATCGATTCCAATTCTTTACAATTCACAAATTTATTATGGGATCGATTCCAATTCTTTACAATTCACAAATTCATTATGGGATCGATTTCAGCTGTTTAAATCCACGAATTTTGACTATGGTAAATCATATCCCACGTTACTAATTCAATTTTTTTTTAATTATTGAATTTAAACAATGAAGACAATTATACAAACGTATTTTAATTAGTTTTAAAAACCTTTTAATCCTATTGTAAGACAATAATTAACAACTTGCAAAAGGAAGCATTCAATTTTTTTTTTAAATTGGTGAATTGATTAATTAAGACAAGTATTCAGACGTGTTTTAATTAATTTTAAAAAGCCGATAATTCTATTGTAAGACTATGGTTAATGATTACGTTATTTTGTTTTAAGTTCCTTCTTTAGAGTGTACAATAATAGCTGGTTTCAATTATTCCTCAAAGTTTAAGCAGATCAATATGGTCTTTTGGATTTTTTTTTTTGAAAAAAAATATTCTTAAACATTAAAAAAATAAAATAAAAGGTATGATTATGGGAAACAGAAATAAAAGTACTTTAGGAAATGAGACATTAATCTCCCAATGGACACAACATTAATAGCAAAAACAACAGATTACACCCTGTTTCTTGAATTTTTCAAAACGTGTGTTTGTTTTTATCTTGTTTTTCTTTTATTGATTGTGTTTATTTTTGTTTTTTGTTTTTTATTTTATTTTTTTATACATATATATATATATATATATATATATATATATATATATATATATATATATATATATATATATATATATATATATATATATATATATATATATATATATATATATATATATATATATATATATATATATATATATATATATATATATATATATATATATATATACATATACATATGCTTTTTATGATTTCTTATAATTGATGTGACTGTTGTTATTAAAATACTACAACTGCAAACCTTTTATTTTATTTAAAAACCGTTCCACGTAGTAATTCTCAACGTCTTTGTCCAAAGTTCTAAAGAAGATAGAGATTGGCCTCTAGAAGTCACAATTTACCATAGCAAGATAGACCTAAAGACTGAGATTATCCCCGGGGGGAGGGGAGGTGGAACTGCAACGTTATGCTTAAACAAGGGGCCAGCTAACTTATGTCCCTCGGTGTAAAAATCAACAAAACGTGAAACGCCTTAGCCGTATGTTCTCAAAGAGATGAAGTTTTGGCATTCGTTTGTTCGCCCCGCCATCTAAGACACGTTTTCCGGACCCTGCATCTTGTGTGATGAAATGCTTTGAGCCCATAAATCGCCTTTGGACTTTTGAGATAACCGATAAACAGTAGGCGTCCCAATGGGCTTGCGGGTCGTTATGGGCTTGGCGAAGACAAACCCACGAACGGACAGACAGAAGAAGAGAAAAGAAAGAGGGGGAGATTTTTACGAGAATGAAATGATAAAAACGAGTTGTATTTCCTGAAAATGTGATTTTATAATTACGTTTTTTTTATGTAGCCTGCGTTTATTGGAGTTTTTAAACATAGTTACATGGTATTTGTGGTTTGAGAGATGTTTCTAAATAGCTGATCCATTGGATGATATTCAACAGCTCTGTTAAAAAGATACGGCAGAGATTATGATATTGCTGACAAAGCGTGTTCTTATTCGGTGTTCGATTCTTGATGAGGAAAAAAATCTCAAACACCAGGGTTTTGATTATATGTTGACAGACAGACAGATGGACACAGACAGACACACAAAAATACACACAAAAAGACAAACACAAACACACAGACACAAAAACACACAGACACATAGACACAGATAGACACACAGACACAGACAGAATGACAACCCAGACATACAACTCAGACAGACACGAAGACACACAGACACACAAACACGCAGACACATAGACACACAGACACAGACTTAGACATACTCATTGACACACATACATACACAGACACACATATAGATAGACATACAGACGCAGACGGACTCCCAGACAGACATACAGACAAACAGACTTCTATTACGTTCTCTTAGCGTGTCAGTTAGACGTTAGCGTGTTAACGAGGCATCCGGGGTACTACTGATCCAAATCTACTGAAAAATTAATCAGATATTATTTCACTTGTAAGCTTGAGCGTGAGGTAGAGGTTTTCTCCTGAGGGGGTTGAGAGGACGGCGTGAACTTAGCGCGCGTCCCAGGGAGGTCAGTGCTTGCTGACCACTGGTCAGAGATGTAGCTGTTTTCACGGTGCCTTACGTGCGTGTGACACTGCTCACTCGTGTAGTGGATGTTGTCTAGCATGATGTTGTGTTGGGGGGGGGGGGTGATTGAAGAAAGGGATGTAGGTCACAATGGTGATTGTTAGTGACCTTTGATTAGAGTATGGACAATCTTGTGGTGAGGATGTGGACGGCTATTTTGTGATGATGTGGACGGTCATGTAGTGAAGATGTGGACGGCCATTTTGTTATGATCTCGGTGGCAATTTTTTGAAGGTGTGGACGACAATTTAGTGATGATAATTTGGTCGGCCATTTAGTGATAATGTGGAAGGCCATTTTTTTATGATGAGAACGGTCAATTAGTGATGATGTGGACGGTCCTGTAGTGAGGTTGTGGACAATCCTGTTGGTGATGGTGTGGACGGTCCTGTTGGTGATGGCGTGGACGGTCCTATTGGTGATGGTGTGGACAATCCTGTTGGTGATGGTGTGGACGGTCAATTAGTGATGATGTGGACGGTCCTGTTGGTGATGGTGTGGCCAATCCAGTTGGTGATGGTGTGGTCAATCCATTGGTGATGGTGTGGACAATCCCACTAGAGATTAGGAAGAAAACCTCCTGAGGGTCCTCTTGTGACGTTGTTATAAAAGATGGGTCTCTTCGGTATCCGACCCCCTTCATTTCCTAGCGCAAATCCGCTCTCCGTTTCATCGGCTTTATAAATCGGCCGTCAGCGGAAAAGTCAATGTCCTGTCACCTTTGACCTTTGTTCAGTCAGATAATCTATTCGGGGAAAATAAACACGGCAGTTCATGACATTGACCGTATATATTCATGTGCTACAAAACAAGAATTATAACTTAGAACAAGACCTATGAATCTATAAGTCTAAAATGAAGATCTGTTTTCGTTGATAAAAATTCCCTTTCAAACCTGACGGTCTATAGGGCAAGTGAATTAGAGTTCACTTGTTTCTGTGACCTCTGCATATGAAGAGATAGTGTGGTCAACACTATGCCCAGCCGCCTTTACTTTCCCCTAACGTGAGTTAGGTACCCATCAGAGTTGGTTGGACTCAGGGACGTTCTACTGCTAGACCACTCCGTCCCCTTTTCATTGATGGCAACACTTAATTAAGTGGTCTATCATTTAGTTGTTGTATTTTATGAGAAGTAGATCTTCTGTATGTTGTAAATAACCTTAGCTATATTTTAGGACTAAATCTAGAAATGTTATTTCTAAAAATGTTTGAAAGAATATTATGAAGAGTAAACCTCAGGGGAGGCTATAAATAAAAAATACTTAGTGAGTTCATTTTCTTCTTCTGTTACGTCCCTTGGTTTTTAAAAACCATTAGGCTAGGATCTAGTGTAAAGAGATTTTTTTTTTTTTTTTTAACACGTTTTTATTAACTCAGCTTCGCGTGTGTTTGTTGTTAAAATTGACATCGAAAATTAACCCACTTCTGATTGCTCAATAGATCTGAAATTTGGCATGTAGGCTACTTTCGCCTAACAATTTCAGATGCAATCATAAAAACTAGCAATTAGAGACGGTAATTAGCTTAATTTAATTACGCCCCAAGGACCATAAAATTGAGGACATGATTTCTAAAGATACCGACAAGACTGGAGGCTTATAGACACAGTTACTTCGGCCCCAATCGATGTGAGCGCGCTGGCCGTGATCGTATAGTGGTTAGTACTTCGCGTTGTGGCCGCGACAACCCAGGTTCGAATCCTGGTCGCTCAAGATTTTTTTAGTCCGTGTATTTATAAACACTTAGTCAATTCATACTTAATCAAGTCATTAGATAAAGTAGAAAATAAACTATATAAAAAACTTTTTTAAAAACCACGTTTTTCATGTGTAGCAACGGACTAAAAAGGAGAAAATAAAATACTTAAAAAAAACTTTTTAAAAAACCACGTTTTTCTTGTGGACTAAAAAGTAGAAAATAACTATTTACATACATTTGATGACAAAAAACGTGGGTCGGGCAGATGGGTCGGGAAATTTGATGGTGAACGTACCCACGTTTTTTGTCATCAAATGTATGTAAAACTTTATTAATATTGAACGTTATTCTAACTTTAGCACTAAACATAAACCAGTCTTAGGTTTTTAGTTCATGTATTAGGTAATGTTGTATATTGGTACGGCTAATTGATAGGACGTGTGGAGTTATTGGTGCTGGGTTTTGATGCACCATCAGTGATGGGGTGTATCTTATAAACGATCGCCAGCATAGATGGTTTACATTGTGGAGTTACATAGGCACAGACACACACACACACACAAACAGACACACACACACACATACATATACGTACACAGACTCTCATATACGCTGCCAATATACACGCAATATAACAGCTCAATAGTGAGACTAAAGTAATTCACAACTTATATAAAGTGAGACTAAAAAGATTTACAATTCAGATAAAGTGAGACACAGTGAGACACCGCTAATGAGACTATAGCTGAGATACAGTGAGGCATATATAGTGAGCTCAGATACAGTGAGACAGATAGTGAGACAGCTCAGATACAGTGAGACAGATAGTGAGACAGTTCAGATACAGTGAGACAGATAGTGAGCTCAGATACAGTGAGACAGATAGTGAGACAGTTCAGATACAGTGAGACAGATAGTGAGACAGCTCAGATACAGTGAGACAGATAGTGAGACAGCTCAGATACAGTGAAACATAGATAGTGAGACAGCTCAGCTACAGTGAGACAGATAGTGAGACAGCTCAGATACACTGAGACAGATAGTGAGACAGCTCAGGTACAGTGAGACAGATAGTAAGACAGCTCAGATACAGTGAAACATAGATAGTGAGACAGCTCAGATACAGTGAAACATAGATAGTGAGACAGTTCAGATACAGTGAGACAGATAGTGAGACAGTTCAGATACAGTGAGACAGATAGTGAGACAGCTCAGATACAGTGAGACACAGATAGTGAGCTCAGATACAGTGAGACACAGATAGTGAGCTCAGATATAGTGAGACAGATAATGAGACAGCTCAGATATAGTGAGACATAGATAGTGAGACCGAGAAGATTCACAGTTCTACGACAAGAAAGTGAGCACTAAAAAAATGAAAGTAAAAAGTCCCATGGGACCAAGGCATGCTCTTGATCCTGGGCTCAATGCTAATTTTCTTGATGGAAATCAATGCCCTCACGGGGTGGGGGTGGGGGAGGTGGGGGTGGGGGTATTGGCTTGTAGAGCAGGGTGAAAGGGCGAGTTTTGGATTCTCTGTTGTTTTCTTCTGCCTGTGTGTTGGGGTAGGGGGTAGAACAGAGAGAGAGAGACTATCTAGTTGGGGGGTAGGGGTGGGGGGTAATGTTTGTAAAACAAATAGAGAGAGACTATCTGGTTGTAGGGTAGGGGGGTTATGTTTGTAGAACATTGTCACAGAGACGATCTAGTTGTTGGGGGGGGGAGTGATGCTTGTAGAACAGAGCGACAGATTTTAATTTTATGTGTTGTTTAAAAGTTATGTATTATGTATTTGCGCATCTATGTAACGACAATATTGTGGTTTCTTAAGGATATGACGAAACTAACAAGGCCGTTGTAATGGTGATTGTCGTAGGTTCAATTTCATCTGAGTCGTGTTATGTTGAAATATTGAAACAGTAGTACTTTTGTGGAGCTTAGCTCGCATTAAAAAATATTCAGAAAACTATCTGAGACTGGACTTTAGAAACTTGTGGTTAGGTCTCACACTGGTCACAGCAAATGGAGCAGAGGCGTAGCGAAGGGGGAGGGGTGACACCAATGAAAAAAAATTGCAAAATATATTGGAGAAAATGCTCTTTTACCAGTACCAATAATGATTAATTAAAGTTAAATAGACTTTTAAGTACAAATCGACAATTATTACAAGAGGATGGGGGTGACACCATGACGTAAAAGTGCTAACCATAGAGAAAACAACTGTTTCTTTGGGGGGGGGGGGGGGAGTGACTCCACGAAATGCCGCACCGGGTGACACACGACGTAGCGGCGCCACTGGATATACAAATACACAGATATACATGTAACATGCATATTGATATAGTTATATATATATATATATATATATATATATATATATATATATATATATATACATATATGCCTATATATATATATATATATATATATATATATATATATATATATATATATATATATATATATATATATATATATATATATATATATATATATATATATATATATATATATATATATAAAGGCTAAATATATTCATTGTTATATAGGCTGTAAATTTTTACCATTCGTCTTCCCTTTAAACCGCCTACATTAGTTTGATTACCGATTCAATCAAAATGGAATCGTCCATTCTTCCAGAGAATTCTCTGCCACAGTCAATCTCCCCGGTGTATTAAAAAAATTCTAAAATTATTAATTATTCTCTGTAATATTTTTTATCATATCGATTTGATCCTGTTTTTGTAACCTACTTTGTGTTTTGATGGTTGGAATTGTTTTTGTTTTTTGCTGTTATATACGAAACAAAAGAAATGGACTTGATGTCGGTAGTGATTGTGAAATATTTTTTTGTTTTTCAAAGGTGGGTGTTTTGGAGAGTAATTTTTTTTTTACGGTTAGAAGTGTAGGTGTATGTAGGTGTATAAGCTTTGTATAGTTGGTGATCGCGTGAAGAGTGTTCTGAGTGTCCACCATAAGTAACGCCACGCAAAGACGACGTTGGATTGAAGGGAAGGACATTGAGTATTTTCAGCGATGTACTTTATAGATAAAGGGACTGTGATGTAGCTTACATCGTTCTTTTCGAACTAACATATAATGATGAAAACCATTCCCTGTAGTTAGAATGTAAGTTAAATTTGTGGGGAAGGGGACAGGGGAAGACGAAACTTTCAATACATTTAGAGACCGTTTTATATAAATATATAAATATATATATATATATATATATATATATATATATATATATGGCCTACACATATATTTATATACATATATACATGTATTATATATATATATATATATATATATATATATATATATATATATATATATATATATATATATATATATATATATATATATACTAGGCATACTGCCTAGCTTCGCTTAGGTTTTCAAAAAAGTTGGGGAATTGAATGATTAATTAATAGGTGATTGGCTGCTATCTTAAATGCTTAGGGCCTAAATTTTTACAGTGGAGTATTTTAATGTCACTCAAATAATCGATGGAATATTCGCAAACTTATTACTTGTACGGTTATTAGAACTGCAAGGGTTTTCTTAATATTATCAATCAAATATTATAATAAATTACTTTCGCAATTAATTTATACAATTACAGTACAATGCAAAACTTAATTCGTAACAAAATATTTATTTAAAACAATGCTATACTTTCTGATTTTTGTTTTTTCTTAAAAAGAGTATACAAAATATTTAAAAATTATTACATTAAAAAGTTTCCACCCTTGTTCAAAGACCAAATGACCAAATCTTGAATAATGAGAATTTCACTCGCGGTCATTTTTAGCCCTCTAAGAGGGCTATAAGTCTGACCAACAGTTTTCCATAAGGCGTAGTCAGCTTTTGAGGTGTATACGAAAAATTAGTCAGATGTAAAGAGGGTAAGTGTCCTAAAATCCGTTTTCAAATTACCCTCTGTTTTTTCCATAAAATACAAAGATAATATAGGGAAATACGACTGGTCAGTTTTGACCCATTTAACGAATTTTCCCGGACATGGCGAGTTTTTTGGGACACCCAAAGGCGTTCTCCTACCACCTCACAAAATTTCAAGGGGGGTCGTCGGAGGAAAAATGTTTTCGTAATAGAGCTCATATAAAGAGAATTTCGCTCGCGGTTACTTTTTAGCCCTCGTCGAGGGCTTTGAGTGAAACCGACAGTTTTCCCTAAAGGTCAAGCCATTTACCTTAGAGCATGCAAAAAATTAGCCAGATGTTAATACGGTAAGTGCCCTAAAATCCGTTTTGAAATCACCCTCTGTTTTTCCCATAAAATACAAAGATTATATAGGGAAATACGACTGGTCAGTTTTGACCCATTTAACGAATTTTCCCGGACATGGCGAGTTTTTTGGGACACCCCAAGGCGTTCTCCTACCACCTCACAAAATTTCAAGGGGGGTCGTCGGAGGAATTTTTTTTTCGTAATAGAGCTCATATAAAGAGAATTTCACTCGCGGTCACTTTTTAGCCCTCGTCGAGGGCTTTGAGTGAAACCGACATTTTTCCCTAAACGTCAAGCCATTTACCTAAGAGCATGCAAAAAATTAGCCAGATGTAAAGACGGTAAATGCCCTAAAATCCGTTTTGAAATCACCCTCTGTTTTTCCCATAAAATACAAAGATTATATAGGGAAATACGACTGGTCAGTTTTGACCCATTTAACGAATTTTCCCGGACATGGCGAGTTTTTTGGGACATCCCAAGGCGTTCTCCTACCACCACACAAAATTTCAAGGGGGGTCGTCGGAGGAAATTTTTTTTCGTAATAGAGCTCATATAAAGGGAATTTCACTCGCGGTTACTTTTTAGCCCTCGTCGAGGGCTTTGAGTGAAACCGACAGTTTTCCCTAAAGGTCAAGCCATTTACCTTAGAGCATGCAAAAAATTAGCCAGATGTAAAGAGGGTAAGTGCCCTAAAATCCGTTTTGAAATCACCCTCTGTTTTTCCCATAAAATACAAAGATTATATAGGGAAATACGACTGGTCAGTTTTGACCCATTTAACGAATTTTCCCGGACATGGCGAGTTTTTTGGGACATCCCAAGGCGTTCTCCTACCACCACACAAAATTTCAAGCGGGGTCGTCGGAGGAAATTTTTTTTCGTAATATAGCCCATATAAGGCGCCGGTCAGTCGAGGTCAGTTTTGACCCCCTCTCCGTAGACTTTTCGGCAAACCGCCACCGGCCCTCGTGTTCTATTGCCCCAAGGCACCATCGTGCCAAATTTGACGCGCCTGCGGCGCCGGGAAGTGCCCTATCGGGCACTTGACCACTTTGCTTTATATATATAGATATATATATCAGCTATTTTGCTAGTTAAAAAAGCACAATCTCTAGAGAGTTAGTGCAAGTCCGAGAGTTAATTCCCTTAGTGTACTGACCACACTGACCACGACTGGCTGTGGTGAAGACCAATCAATGGACAGCAATGGTGCTAATTAGGACACGGGGGAGTGGTGTTTATTTTTATCTCGTCTTAATTGATTTAAGGACAATGTGTGGGGGAAGTCGAGGTTTGTATGAGAAGTACAAGATTTTTTGGAAGGTTTGTACAGGAAGTTTGTATAGGAAGTTTGTATAGGAAGTTTGTATAGGAAGGCCAAGTTTGTATATGAATTTTGTATAGGAACTTTGTATTTGAACTTAGTATAGGAAGTTTGTATGGGAAGTTTGTATAGGAAGTCAATGTTTGTATAGAAAGTTTGTATTTGAACTTTGTATAGGAAGTCAAAGTTTGTATTGGAAGTTTGTATTTGAACTTAGTGTAGGAAGTTTGTATTACATGGTTGTATATGGAGTTTGTATAGGAAGTTTATATAGGCAATCAAAGTTTGTATAGAAGGTTTGAATATGAAGTTTGTATAGGAAGTCAAAGTTTGTATAGGAGGTTTGTATAGGCAATCAAAGTTTGTATAGAAGGTTTGAATATGAAGTTTGTATAGGAAGTCAAAGTTTGTATAGGAGGTTTGTATAGGAAGTTGAAATTTATATAGGAATTTCAAGTGTGTGTGGTAAGTTCATATTTGTATAGGAAGTTCAAGTTCGTATATGAATTTATATTTTGTAAGGGAATTAGTTTTAAGTAATTTTAGTTTGTATTGAAATCTGAATTGGAAGGTAAAGTTTGTATTAGCGCTTAGGTTAGTAAACTAAGTATAAGTTTGTGTAAGATGAGCAAATTTGTATTAAAAATCTAAATGGTATTGGAGATCCAAGTTTGTTTAGAAACTCGTGTTTGTGTCAAAAGGCGATATATGTATAGGAGGTTTAAGGAACCGGAAACAGAAGGTTGACATTCCTGGGGTATCAGTAAATGACGTGAAGGTGGCATCAGTTCCTTAGATTAAAATGATAGGACTGTAACACCTAGATAAAGGTAAACAACACAAATGTGAGGTGAAGCATAGTTAAGCATCAGGGAGAAAAATCCGCCTCTGTGTTTAGTATTGTATAGGTCTTCTCACCCTAATTAGCATACGTTATTAATTAAACAGTGCAGCTCGTCGTAGGGGAACAGATAGCTAGTTTGTAAGATTGATTAACTGGAATCAAACACAAGGAATTGTTTGCGGCCATATCACTGTTAACATATTTTAATCTTTTTTTTTATGTTAAAGAGCTAAAACCAAGTTGTTATACAGAATTATTTTTTTAGTTTTGACTCACACCTCTCTCCCCCCACCCCCACACCTCTCTCCCCCCCCCCCCCTTCCCCACCACCACCACCAACACTATCCTTGCATACTGCCAATTTGAAAAAAAAATTATCAAAAATAATTTTTGGTTTAAATTTTCCAATCTTAAGATGGACCGTAGCTTTTTGCTATTCGGCTTCTCATGCAGATGGCGAGTTAAGGCAAACGTGTGTTGTGTCGGAAATATTAGAGTCAATCGCTACCACAATTTCGGCGTAATGTGGCTACTTTATTCCCAGTGCTACCCAACCTCCCGTGCTACCTAATGTTGTCATCGCTCTATCGCATTTAAAAAAAATTACATGCCGAACTAAATTTAACTTAATTTGTCTAAAGAGTTGCTTCCCATATAATGTACAAACTCGTCAAAATGTTTGCGTTAGTGCTCGCCCTTTATTACCCCAAACGTCATCGGCGATGGGGTCATTCTTCACGACTTCCGGTTTTCGATTTGATAATTTGATCCGGTCTTCTCTGGGGATAAACGCCGGCTGTATAAAGCCGGCCGTGAGTTGACCGGTTATTGACCCACCCACTCTCTGCCTGACCTTATGAAATAAAATTGTTGATGGTCAACGCTTCTAGCTGAGCACATTGTGGCGTCGGTACGGTTGGAGGGGTGTTTTAATTTAATAATAATTAATCAAAGGCATTAATTGGCGGTTGAAATGTATGTTGAGCTTCATCATTTTTTCCTCTTCGTGCAGAAAACACATGGGGAAGTTGAAGTAGAGCTCATCTGTTTCAGTGACCTCGACTAATAAAGGGATAGTGTGGTCAGCACAATGCCCAAATTGCGATAATTTTCCCTAACGTGAGTTAGGTACCCTTTAGGGACATTCTACTAACTTGAACCCGGATTTGAACTCGAGACTTTCGCCCTATCGCTAGGCCACGCCGTTACAATTATGTTGAAATTGGCGTCCAATAATTTTCTATGGATAGTGCAAACTACTGTTTTTATTACATATTTCCTACATTTTTAAAAGGTCGAAATTACTTTGCCTATTTTCTTAAATTTAACTCAATATATTTTATTCGACGTTCGAAGTTTGTATTCTCCTCTTTACCAAAAGTGAATATCTGAATGTCAGTACGACAAGATTTTATAAGAATAATTAAGATAATTTTATAAATAAAAAAAATCAATAACCATGTTGTTTAATACAATTTAAATTAATTTCAAGTAAATTCAGTGATGTTTTGTGACAGAAATGAATTTCCCCACACAGGAGAGAAATCTGAAACATACTCTATATATAACTGTGTATACTATTTTCACGATAAAGGAATAGTTTTAGACTTTTAAAGAACAATAAATTAATAAAAAGGAAAAAAAAAACATCAAATTAATGTTCTGAGGTGATGTTTGTTTAGTATTATATTTTATTCAGATATTTTGATTATCCCCGTTTACTTTTTTATGATGAGAATAAAACGTAATATCAAATTATTATTATTTGAACTTCGAAATTCATGTTCTACAGTCATGGTCAGTGACTCGATTGATCTCATTAATATGATCGATTTTTGTTTTAGGGAAATCGGGTGGGGGTGTAGAAATTTGAGAAAGGGGGTGTAAGGTTTTCTTAACGATTTTTCCCCCTGTATATGGTCACTTGTGGTGGGGGGGGGGGGTGGAACCGAATTAGTTTACATGTAAATTGTGGTCATCGCCCCCCGGGGGAGTCACGGAGTTTTGACATGCAATATCTGGCCTGAAAGGGCAGGAGAGGCCGGGGGGTGGGGGATGGCGAGGGTGGGGGTGGGGATGAAGGGGGTGGGGGTGGGGATAACTGGGGTGGGGGTGGGGATGACTGGGGTGGGGGTGGGGATAACTGGGGTGGGGATGACTAGGGTAGGGGTGTGGATGACTAGGGTGGGGGGGATGACTGATTTCCTAATAGGACAGCCGGTCTAAATGGCTGAGGTAGTACTACGGTCAGCCGGACACAGGGATAGTTTTCCTGATTGGATTTAAGCTACGGTCGGACAATCCACCGCACTGGGAAGTGGGGGGGGGGGGGGGGTGGGATAAGGTGGATTTTTTTTATGGGGGCTGTGTGGATTATGGGGATTGTAGTGGGGAAGTATGGAGTCGGACGTCTATGTTGTGTATGTATGCGCGTGCGTGTGTGTGTTTTTTTTTGTGCGAGTGTGCTGTATATATATATATATAAACACGCATATGTGTGTTGGTGTTTGTTAGTGTGTATCTATTTGCGTCTGTGTGTGTCTGTGTATGTGTATGTCTATGTATGACTGTGTGTTTGTGCGTATCTGTGTGTCTGTGTGTGTCTGTGTATGTTCATGTGTGAGTTAATTGCTCTGACCCGATGTGTGTGATAGTTTTCTTAGATAAACCTTCACTTTGGTTTGTAGACAGCCCGTCCCTAATCTGTAATGTCATTTAAATGTTGGAGGACAGCTATGTTCCCTCTAAGCTGCGCGGTTGTGCGGCTGCGCAGTAGTTTTGAACTTGTCGCGCAGTCATCTTGTTACATACATATACCTTTGTATAAGACTTCTAAAGCATCGCGCAACTAAATACACGTTGCTTTGTGTTTCTTGGAGGGCAGACCTCTTTGGAATTGTTAAAATGTAAGACAGACATGCATCCTCCTCCTCCCCCTACCCCACCTGTTGCAGATAGCAATAGCACGTAGGATTATAAATTGTGGTTGAGATATTTTACGAGTTTAGCTCTTTGAAGTTGATTACAATCGTGTATTAAAACCTGAAAGTTAAGACATCGTACACATATTATTTTACAAACAGAAATGGGATATTTTTACTCATTGCACAAACACCGTCTAGTAAGCCTTAAGGTGTGCCAGTAGTTTATTGGATTATACATTTTGAATTTAAAACATAGTAGCTTGTTTCATTATACATATTCATTGCTACATTGGTATAATAGTAGATTATTGGCTTATAAAGTTAAAAAAAAATAGTAGCCTATTTCATATACACATTCATTGCTGCATTGGTCATGGTGAACTGTTTATTTTTTGAAACTCACATCTCATTTTACACTTATTAACATGTAGATTTTAAGAAAACAATTAAATTGTTGTTGTTTTTTAATTAATATTATTTGGTAATTAATAAACAGGAGCTTAATTAAAAAGTTGAATTCTAAAAGAACTTTAAAAAAGGTCTCTTCTCTGGTAGAGTGTGTTTAATTACTAAATCTGGTGGAGTGTGTTTAATTAGTAAAAACTAATTCCCAGTCTACCGTTTCATGTTGATTTATTTTTTACCCTCACAGACAATGGCCCCAGACAAATTAGCCTAATTTACTTCCGACAGCAATCTCCCAACTTTTTTTGTTCCGCTTCTTTTTTTTCCATCCTCTTTCACAATCTGGGCATGCGCAGACACCTTGTTTTTTTTTGGTGTCCACTTAAATCTGGCCACGTCTGGTCAGTATCCGGGGTCACCTTGTGGCAATGTTGACACCATTTTATAGTCTGCTAGTGGACAGCTAAGCTTACAATTGACTACAGACAAAATGTATAGCCTACATGCACAATCCACATTTATCTTAATGTAAGGGTTAATTATTTATAGGCCTTTATGTAGCCCACAATAACACTACCAGTCGCGTTGCATTGTGGGAGTTATGAAACCATAATTATGGTGAATCCTTCTAGGGAATTGATTTTGAGCTTTGAGCTATTTCTAATTGTTGATTGATATGTACTTGCATATGGGGTGCCGCCGTTTTAAAAGTTTTGACTAATGATTAGTTAAACCGCCGGTTATTTGCTTTATACCGGTGTACGGAAATGATCATTGCAACTAAATATAAGCCTTAGGTACTAAGCGAATCAATTTCTTGGCATTTCGGTCTTTTCGGGTTTTCTGTCCATTTCGGCCTTCTGTCCATGTCGGCCTTTTGTCTATGTCGGCTCTCTTTCCATGTCGGCCTTTTGTCCATGTCGGCTCTCTTTCCATGTCGGCCTTTTGTCCATGTCGGCTCTCTTTCCATGTCGGCCTTTTGTCTATGTCAGTCTTTTGTCCATGTCGGCCTATTGTCCATGTCGGCTCTCTTTCCATGTCGGCCTTTTGTCTATGTCAGTCTTTTGTCCATGTCGGCCTATTGTCCATGTCGGCTCTCTTTCCATGTCGGCCTTTTGTCCATGTCGGCCTTTTGTGCATGTCGGTCTTTTGTCTGGTCCCAGAGCTCGAGAGGTTACATGGGAGTTTACGCATGTGTATTCTTATTTGTATATTATAGGTATAGGGCGAAGTATTCCTATGGGCCAGGATGTGAGGCGGGGCGGGGGACGTTTCATTAATCTACACTGGGATTTACACCACTATGAGCAGCCCCGCTGGTCAAACCTACCCCACTAGTCTCTTTGCTTTAATGTCAAGGCCGATGGGTCACCGACGGGTCATGAGATTACTGTAGGCAAGAGACGCAAAGGGAGATAATTGAATTAAAAAACCCGGCAGCCATTTTCATTCGTTTCTTACTAAACCGGGAGAGTGAATGTGGTAGAGCGCATAAGCTGGGTCAGTGAGATTGGATGAGATCAAATGCCAGAGACGGACAATTGTCGCATTGCACTATAGGACAGCATTGAACTCCTCTGTAAGACAGCCACTAAGACAGCCACTAAGACAGCCACTGTAAGACAGCCACTAAACTCCACTCTAAGACAGCCACTGTAAGACAGCGACTAAACTCCACTGTAAGACAGCCACTGTAAGACAGCCACTAAACTCCACTGTAAGACAGCCACTGTAAGACAGCCACTAAACTCCACTGTAAGACAGCCACTAAACTCCACTGTAAGACAGCCACTTAACTCCACTGTAAGACAGCCACTGTAAGACAGCCACTTAACTCCACTGTAAGACAGCCACTAAACTCCACTGTAAGACAGTCACTAAACTCCACTGTAAGACAGCCACTGTAAGACAGCCACTGTAAGACAGCCACTTAACTCCACTGTAAGACAGCCACTATACTCCACTCTAAGACAGCCACTGTAAGACAGCCACTTAACTCCACTGTAAGACAGCCACTAAACTCCACTGTAAGACAGTCACTAAACTCCACTGTAAGACAGCCACTGTAAGACAGCCACTGTAAGACAGCCACTTAACTCCACTGTAAGACAGCCACTATACTCCACTCTAAGACAGCCACTGTAAGACAGCCACTCAACTCCACTGTAAGACAACCACTTGGATGGACAAAGGCTATGGAAGCAAATCCAAAAAAAAAAGAAAAGCAGGCTGAAATCGGAGTTAATTGCCTCTATGGCGCATAACCAGTTGACACGTATACTTAATTGTGTTGGAGGGGATCCCTTCCAACACTAAAATTAAGAACGAAGAAGAAGAGTTCGCTTTTTTAAACAAACAGAATAATCAGACCCTTAAAATAGATTTCCCACACTGCCCGACACTAGTTGATGTCATTCACCCCCCCCCCCAACCCAACCCAACCCGTGTAACCTATCTTAGTTTAATTACCCACCTGTCATCTCCATTAACTAGCCTGATGTCTTTTTAATATCTTCCATGGCAAGCCCCCGTCGGCGTCCATATCCTGTGTTCCCCCCGCTCCGAAAGTCGACTCTCCCAACTTCCTCCAAAAGCGGCATAAAAAAATACCCTTAATCATTTTCTTGCAAGATCCTATTCTCTCCCTTTAGCCGGAAATTGCGCGTCGCGTCATCAATATGGCGGCTTGTTTCAACAAGTTTTTTTTTAACGCACGACATGGATGAAGAATCAACAACAGGAATATCCGAAGCTCGGAAAACTGACCGGTACGGTAACACGGCGACAGTGAGGGATGACGTGTTTGCTGTCCAACATCTGATGGGGCAGTCAGTCAGGCAATGGGCACGGCAAATTTTGTCTGACACGGCAAATTTTGTCTGACAAGAAATGGGTACGGCAAATTTTGTTTGGCACGGCAAATTTTGACCGTCAGGCAATGGGTACGGCAAATGTTGTCAGTCAGGCAATGAACGCGGCAAATTTTGTCTGACACGGCAAATTTTGTCAGTCAGGCAATGGACACGGCAATTTTGTCAGTCAGGCAATGGACACGGCAAATTTGTCAGGCAATGGACACGGCAAATTTTGTCTGACACGGCAATAGCACGGCAAATTTTGCCGGCGACAGCAATATTTGTCGGACACGGCAATTTTGTCGGACACAGTACATTTTGTTAGACACGGCAACAATTGTCAGTCAAGCACTCGACACATAAATTGTATCAGTCAGGCAATGGACTCTGAGAATAGATACCCTACATTTCCGCCCATACCCCACGCCCCCCTTTCCCACACCACCCCTTCCCCTTACATCCATAAGGGTCGGAAAAAACAACAGAAGGTGCAACAAAAATACAACGAGTTGCGCAAGATCCTTAACGTTTAAAAAAACAGCAGCTCACGATAATTAAACATTACATAAGCTCAGTTCAAATATCGCTGCAGTAATTCAAACCCTGCGAAAGAATACACTAGTATATCGATACCTGAGAATCTCTAAAATGTATCGATGCTCTTCAATTCGATTATGTTTTATCAGCGATACCAATGTATTCAAAGAAATATTAAAAATATGCTATTAACCATGTAAAACATAATACATCAAGTTTACTTTTGGCTTCTATCGTTAAAATATATTTTTAAATTTTAATATAAGACCGAAACACAGACGAAAGCATAAAGAGATTTTTAAAAATTAAAATAACATCAGAAATTTGAAACATCAAGAGAGATCTGATAAAGAAACGTGACACCGGGAGAAGGTGAGTTTTGATGTTCTGGTGAATTGATAGTTCTCGTACATTTGAGTCGAGGCTCTGATTACAACATCAAAGGGAAATGTATTGATGGACCGTCAACCTGATTTAGTTGGGGGAATTCTCGGTGGTGGGGGTGGGTGGGTGGGGGTGAGACATGGGGTGGGGGTAGGGATAGACGTGGAAGGGTGGTTGGTGGTTGCTTTAAAGTTAATGGTGGTCTGGGTGGGATAGTTGAAAATGTGTGGATGGATGGATGGATGAGTGGATGGATGGATGGATGGATGGATGGATGGATGGATGGATGGATGGATGGATGGATGGATGGATGGATGGATGGATGGATGGATGGATGGATGGATGGATGGATGGATGGATGGATGGATGGATGGATGGATGGATGGATGGATGGATGGATGGATGGATGGATGGATGGATGGATGGATGGATGAGTAGATGGAAGGATGGATGAGTGGATGGATGGATGAGTGGATGGATGGATGGATGGATGGATGGATGGATGGATGGATGGATGGATGGATGGATGGATGGATGGATGGATGGATGGATGGATGGATGGATGGATGGATGAGTGGATGGATGAGTGGATGGATGGATGGATGAGTGGACGGATAAACGGATGGACGGATGGACGGATGGACGGATGGACGGATGGATGGGTATTTGGATGGATGGATGGATGGATGGATGGATGGATGGATGGATGGATGGATGGACGGATGGACGGATGGACGGATGGACGGACGGACGGATGGAAGGATGGATGGGTATATGGATGATGAATGGATGGGTATATGGATGATTGATGGATGGGTATATGGATGGATGGGTATACGGATGGATGGGTATTTGGATGGATGGATGGAGAGTGGGATGGAGGGATGGATGGAGGGATGGATGGATGGAGGGAGGGATGGAGGGAGGGAGGGAGGGATGGAAAGTTAGGTGGCATGATCGAAGGGCAAGTGGACGGATGAAAAGAAAATTACTTTTTTAACTTTTTCCCAATTAATCGATTACTAAACTTCAAAGGTATTTTTCTTAACCAAACAAGACGTTTTAAATATTCTCAAGGGTTATAAACTGGCCCAGGATATAAAATATACGACCTAAAAAGGATGTTATGTTGTGTAATTTTCCTCTTTAGATGTAAATGAAGTGTAGGTCCCCGCCATATTGTCAGCACGGGTGAACAGACGCGCAATCTGTCACAGGGCAGACGGCGGCGTGTCAAAGGGAGTTAATCGTACCAAATGGTGGCTGCTGGGGCAGGGGAGAGTTACCGCCCCTTGTATCCGCGATTGATTAGCCTTGGTGTAAAAGTGTTTGCTAGCAAGGATTTATGTACGCTGCACAAACAAGGGGAAATAACCATAAAAAATTCCCCACAAAGAATACAAGTGGGGGGATGTTTGACTGTGGCCGGAGGGTGTGTTTGTGTTCACATTGTTGTTGACAAATCTAGCTTAGAGTGGGTTTTTTTTTGTTTGGCTTACTAGGAAAACATGGACAAAAAATAGCGTCATTGCACTCTATAATACAGTCTATTTTTAGTTGTCAAACCTATTTTTTTTTGTATAAATGTAAAGAATAGTAGTTTATAAAATGGTCAAAGCAAATTTGGTATTGTTGAATAGAATACAGAATCGACATGTATTTTTTATGTTGGCATGAAGTTATGGTGAAGCTGTTAGAATTACAGAATTACTTGATGGAATGTATGGGACCCGTAGGGTTGTGGGGCCCCTGTAACATGAAAATTGTGTGGTGCCTATGAAAGCAGATAATTTTGTGGGGCCTCTGATATACGAACATTTTGTGGGGCCTCTGATATACAAACATTTTGTGGGGCTGCTGATATACGATAATTTTGTGGGGCCTTTGATATACGAACATTTTGTGGGGCCTCTGATATACGAACATTTTGTGGGGCTTATGAAACATGTAGTTTTATGGGGTCTCTGAAGTACGAACATTTTGTTGGACCTCTGAAGCAAATAGTTTTATAAGTACCTATAAATAAATCAATAAAGATTTACATCTTTCAAAAATCGGAGGGGGAGGGTTGACACTGAAATGCTAAATTGCTAATTTCTAACTTTAAAATAAACCGGGAGTGATCTCCCCTAAACTTTCTCGAATATTCTTATATAAAATAACAGGGGATGGGAACTCGGGCTATAGACATGATTTTTAATCCATTTTAAATACTTAAAGTTTTAAAAATAGAATAAAATCTCGTAGACAAATTAATTGCACACCAAGTGAACGCCAAATAAAAAAGCGCATAATAGTGCGCAATATTATTAGTACTTTTAAAATTTACATTAGTTTTTTGAGAAATCGGAAGTAGCGTAAATTACTACTTCCGGTCAACGGAAATTACTCAAAATTTAAAAGAATGTAGAGAATTAGATCTTTTACTTACATGTGAAATTTCATTTATCTATCTGAAATAGTACTCAAGTTATAGGCTTTTGAAAAATTCAAAGTAGGAAAAGTACCACTTCTGGTTATCGGAAATCGCTCAAAAGTTGATACGGATCTACGATTTTGATAAAATACTTATATATGAAATTTTATCAACCTAGCTGTAACGGTACTCAAGTTATCGTGTTTACACACGGACAGACAGACAGACAGACAGACAGACACACACACACACAGACAGACAGACAGACACACAGACATACGGACAAGATTTCAAAATTATGTTTTTCCGTATCAGTGAGGTGTAAAACATCGAGATTTGTAAAAATCTCGATTTTTTTTTTGCACGATTACAAGACTTATATTACTACTAATGATTACAACCACACCCATTAGATGAAGATGACACAGGGTTTCAACAGGCCTAGTTACGCCACCGCCACCGCCATTAAATTACGCTGCCGTGTGTTGGTCTTTAGAATCAAGAACTCATCTCTATGAGAACCTATAATAATATGCCCCACGGAGCTACTGAGCTTAGCATACGAGGTTAAGATAATTGTCAGGCTATTGACCTCCATACACTGTAGCCCGCGTGAAATAGTTTTTTTTTCTTTTCGTCATACACTGGGCTCACCATATTGTCTATACCAGTGGTTCTTAACTTTTTTGGGAGGTAACGAACCCCAGCAATTTCATAAGGGGGGCATCCATATATGACGTCACGCTTTTTGACGATTTTTACCTTCCCCCCCCCCCTTCCCCTCCGTCACACGTCGTCACAAAAAGCCAGACCCCCCTTAAATGACGTCACACCTCAGCCTACAACCCCCCCCCCCCCCCCTCAAAATTGCAGTTGATTTTTTTTCAAACAGCTATAATTTTCTAAAATTTTGTCTGAACTCTGTCAAAATAGAGTATTTTAATCAATTGTTATAACAATTTACTAAAACAGTTTTCTAAAACGCAAAATAACGTCTAAAATTCGTTTTCTAACATTGCTTTTTTATAATGCAAAACTGTGACGTCGCACCATCAGAACCCCCCCCCCCCCCCCCCCATCACACACCGTCACAAAATTACGGACCCCCCTCCCCCCTACGAGTGTGACGTCATTTATGGACGACCCCTAAGCGCATTCAAGGAACATTTCAAAATAGTTATATTGTGCGCACTAACAAATCCAATCGTGTATCATATGAGTCGGGTGCCTAAGACTGACTCAACGAAACCCTGGGGTTTGATAGAACCCATGTTAAGAACCACTGGTTTATACTGTTATAAACAGGACACCACACAATTGAATTGTTAGTTCCTTCAGGGGAGTTAATCATTAGATGAAGTTACCTGCCTTGAGCAGTAGTAGTGCAAGACTTGAAATTAATAAAGAGAATGTTGAGTAATATAAAAAGACTGTCAATCTAAGGTATTTTTAGTCCTGATACGGGCGCATATATCCACATCTAAGTCCGGGGGTGTTAGTGTGGATCTGTGTTCAGTGGTGATTGTAAACATTCCCATGATTGTAGGAGACTGTAGGAGTCTGTTAAAGGCTTGTTGCATATGGTGAGCAATACCTGTGAAAGTCGTACAGAATTAAGAGCTCATCCAGCTATTAAGAGGCTTTGCTATTTTTAGCATTGATAGCTTATGCTGGATAAAAGAGTGAGAAGTATGGCGGACATTGTGGGCTTACTTTGAGAGTTAGCGTGGGAGAGTTAGGGCTTGTGGGCTTACTTGGAGAGTAAGCGTGGGAGAGTTAGGGCTTGTGGGCTTACTTGGAGAGTTAGCGTGGGAGAGTTAGGGCTTGTGGGCTTACTTCGGGAGTAAGCGTGGGAGAGTTAGGGCTTGTGGGCTTACTTCGGGAGTAAGCGTAGGAGAGTTAGGACTAATGGGCTTACTCTGACATTTTGGATGGTGGAGAGTATTTGTGGGCTTACGGTGAACAGTTTGGTGAAAATGGGCTTACTTTTACCGCACGAGTGAGGGAGTTGGCTCGAGTTTACTTCCTGATTTCAGATAGTTTTCCGTGCTCCTTTTGAAGTCTATTTGTGAGCGATTCTTTTAAAGATGACCAACCCCTACCCATTAAAATACACACACAAATACTATTCAACAAAAAAAATAATTAATTTATTTTGTAATTAACTTTAAACCATTATAGACTACGTCACATATCTTATGTCCCCCCCCCCCCAATCCTCTCTCTTCTAGATGGGTGTGGAAGCGTATTTTATTTTATAAATTCTGGGCTAAACACTGATATTCCAGCCCTCTTCCCCCACTGGCACAATCTCCCACCCCATCGGCACCACCACCTTCTACACACACAGTCACACGCACACACTTGTCTAGAAAATTAGTTCTTTATCTTTTATTGGAAATACTTTTTTTAATATTTTAATACTTCACAGTTTCACAAATTCATTTTGCAGCAAAAGGGAGAGAACTTGAGTGCCTGGATTAATACCTCTTATCAGTCTGTTTGCATCATTAGCTCCCTTTGTTTCCGTCAGGGGGCGAGGTCCGTGTCAATATTTGTAATCCGGGGACCGGTTTAATTAATTAATAAATTAATTAGTCGGGTGGAGCCGCGAAGGTTATTTGTTAGGTGTATGGGGGCTTGTTGTTTCTCGTGTTCTCTTTGCTAAATGCGGGGGGGGGGGGGGGGGGGGAGAGGGGAGTGGGGGGGGGGGGAGTTGTGTTTGGATTTGTGTCGGATTTAGTTGTAAGAAATGGGTATTAGAGTGAAGTTGGCTTTGATCGCCAGAAAGTAATCTCAGGAAAATATTATCTTGATTTTATCGATCCCCATCCTGCCCCCCCCCCTCTACTATTTTCTCCGTCTTTGTTTTTTTTTTTTTAAAGAAAAATATCTGCTTTGGTGTAGCCCTCTCCCCTCCGTTCAGCCACTACCGTAGTTCAAGTACTTCTCAGTCACAAACATCTCTTCCCTCTCCTCCCCCTGATAGTGTGGGTCATATTTATAAACAATGTCTTCATATCACACTAACACACAAACACACATACATCCATAGTCCTACATACACAATTATCCTCTCCCTCTCTCTATCACTCTCACACATATACATACTTTGTCCCTCTCCCGGATGCTCATACACATATTTTAAAAAAACCACGTAGTGTTAGTCGGTTGTATGAAGCAAACAACCCAGATTATACTTGTATGTAGGCCTTGTATACTTGTATGTATACTTGTATGTATACTTGTATGTAGTGCGTGAATTTGTTGCGTATGTTAATTTTGTGTCGTCAAAACTATCCTGCCACTGCTAGTGTACCTATTTTTATTTTATTTTATAAATTTAATCCATAACACGTAGTGAGACAGAATACATTCATTCTACTAATTTATTTATTTTCTAAGGAACGAAAAATAAATTAACAGTCTGTAGTGAGCATGTTGCATCCAGAGTTTTTCCAGGCATCTCTTCCCCCCCCCCCCTCCCCGAAGAAAGTCTACCGCCCCCCCGCCCCCCGAACGAGATGGATTTTATATAGTAAACTTAAACTTTTATAAGTGTCCGCCTCCACCCCCCGAAAAATTTTGACCCCCTCCCCGAAAATTTCAAGAACCCCCCGGAGTAAAAAGTCTGGAAGAAACACTTGTTGCATCTACATATTTACACAAATGTAGGTCGAATAGTTTGTGGGCCTACTCATATTCAATCAAAATTTATCTTTATAGGTTTGAGTTTAATATTGCCAAATAAATTTGTTTATATTTTATTGACTATTTACTAATCGTAAAGTTCATTCTTAAGAGAGAAAAAAAGAGAAGGGGGGGGGGGGGGCGATACAGTACTCTCAAGTCTAGTTAGTCTAGGTCGTTCGCACCGAGGAAAACAAGCCATTGCTTGATACTATCTTTTGGGTGAATATTCGTTGCCAGGAAACAGGGGGCTGTATTCGGTCAGCCTGAAAAAAAAGGGGAAGAAATCGAGCATGAAATAGCCAGGACATACACGGCTTTGGTTTTGATTAGTATCAGAGACGTTGGGATTAAATCAATCATTGGTCCACTCTACACCCCTACTCTCCTCCCCCACCCCCACACCCAGCCTTAGTTCCTTCCCTGTGTCGGTTCACCAAGTCCATTTCTCACCCTAATCCACTGCCTTCTCGATAATGTAAGCTTTAGTTCATTCCTTTCTTCTTTCTTGCTACTCCACTGGCTTCTAGCTAATTTAAGCTTTAGTACTTTCCCTTCTACCTTCTAGCTAATCCACTGGCTTCTAGCTAATTTAAGCTTTAGTACATTCCCTTCTAACTTCTTGCTAATCCACTCCCTAACCTTAACCTCAACTTAGCCCAGACAGCCCATACCAATCACTCACCACGCTAACTTATTCGTCAACACAAGCCTTCCTCAAGCCCACTCCTTAAGTCCACTTCCTTAGTCCACCACCAAGTCGATTTTCAAATCCACTCCCCGTCTACTCCCAAGCCCAAACCCTTCCCGTTTAATCCCCATGTCCACTCTACAACTCCACTCCCCAAGTCCACTCCCCGTCCACTATACTTGTCCACTCCCCGTCCAATCCCCATGTCCACTCCCCAAGTCCACTCCCCATGTAATACGACCAATTGTCTTAGAACCAACCCCCTCTATACGTAACCCCCCCCCCCCCCTCACCTAAGTCCATCATTTACCCGATAAGCCCTTGACTAGCTCAAATCTTAATTTTATAAGGGGATATAACACTATCATAATACTACACATTCATTAAATACAGTTGCTTCCCTTGAAACAAATTTTCACATGTAAAATGACAACCATGTTTTGTTATTTCTAGTCTGTAATACTTTTTCGGTTTTGGCATCCCCACACTTTAAACGTCACAGTGGCCCAAGCAATAATCTCCTCCTCCCCCCCCCCCCCCCCCAAAAAAAATATGATAATTTAGTTCCCAACCTCCCCAATTTAATTTCTTTTTAAAAATTTTACTGAGCTGCTTCCCTGAATGCAACTTCAAAACCCAAATGAAGAAACTCTTAC